>NC_084561.2:1945000-2020000 GCF_033978685.3 Nerophis lumbriciformis
GTACTACTTAAATTACCATAACTTGCTCCATTTTCGACCAATTTACAAACGGTTTGCCTTGTTACAAATCTTATTACATGTAGATATGACATAGGATGCTGTACCTGTTGAAATTACCTCTTTCGCTTTAAAAAAAAAAGACTTAATTGTGCCACATAGTTGTGTAGGGTCAGTGTTAGTCAGTTCTCTGATTATTTTAAACTGTTTCAGAATACATTATTAAAAGCTATTTTTAACATTTTAAAAACAAAATTCAAAGATTATTTCATTAATTTTATGGCTGAATCAAAAGAAATTCCATAAATTAGAAAACAAATGTTCAAGAAGAAGTGAAAATATAAAATAATGTTTTTGCTGGTGGACCAGTTCTGGCTGAAAGATGTGATTATGGTGTTTGTTGTCTTATTATTTATTTGGGTCACATTTTGTATTACCCTGTATTGTGTTTATGTGGTATGAAATAACCTTCATCAGCGCGCGACATTTTTTTATCCACTTCTTCCTCCGTAAATCTTGATACATATTGACGATGACCCGCCCTGCTATACTTCTGATTGGCTCTGAGCATTTTTCAGCGTTTTTCGCCTGACCAATCAGAAAGAAGAGGCCGTCTAAGCATACCCGCCCCCAAAGTGCCAAAAAGAAACATGACAGCGCGAGGAGAGATGCCAGGAGTACACAGAGAGCGCGCAGAAAGGCACCGCGCGCGCGCAAAATGGTGTCGCGCGCGCACGAAGTGGAGAATCAGCGCGCGATAACAGTTTTTATGCGCTCGGATTTTTTGCACTAATGTGACGCCATACAACTGGTGCCTCGTGCTTGGCAGCGGTGCTATAAATAGCCTCGCGCATGGCATTCGGAATGGCTCGATAAAAAGTTACGGGAAGCAGTGTCGATTGTCATTGTTGTTACGCGTTTTCGTGAATAAAAGTTTTTAAAAAATATATATTTTTAATTAATGAAAAACCGTACTTTTTATCACTGCAACCGTAACCCGGAATAGGTTGATGAAAACCGTACTAATTACGGGAAAACCGGAGTAGTTGGCAGGTATGCTATATATATATATATATATATATATATATATATATATATATATCAATTCATACTGTTTGTGTAGTTTGGATTCATTGTCAGTTTTTCCAATGTTTATGTCCATGTCTGAAAGGTGATTGGCTGAGAATGAGGAAGTGTTGTTGTGTGTCGGGGTAGGTGAAGACTCAGAGATGAAAGTGTTTGCACAGGAGGTAAAACCTGTTGGAATTGTGCTGTAGTTTGTTATCATGATTGGTAATAAAAGTTAAAAATAGCGTCAAACTTTGTGTGATTTCTTCTGGGGGCTGCAATATATTACTTTACCGTATTTTCCGCACTATAAGGCGCACCTAAAAACCACAAATTTTCTCAAAAGCTGACAGTGCGCCTTATAACCCGGTGCGCTTTATATATGGATACATATTAAGATTCATTTTCATAAAGTTTCGGTCTCGCAACTTCGGTAAACAGCCGCCATCTTTTTTCCCGGTAAAACAGGAAGCGCTTCTTCTTCTACGCAAGCAACCGCCAAGGTAAGCACCCGCCCCCATAGAACAGGAAGCGCTTCTTCTTCTACTGTAAGCAACCACCCGCCCGCGTAGAAGAAGAAAAAGCGCGCGGATATTATCATTTCCTTTGTGTGTTTACATCTGTAAAGACCACAAAATGGCTCCTACAAAGCGACAGGGATCCGGTTCATGAAAAGACGCAATCTCTCCATCCGCACACTGATTACTATTTCACAGCAACTGATATTCCTGTGAACCGCACTGTGGATACAACGGGAGCACGTACGGTGAATATTCGCACCACAGGGAATGAGAAGTCATCCTTCACTGTGGTTCTAGCTTGCCATGCTAATGGCCAGAAACTTCCACCCATGGTGATATTCAAAAGGAAGACCTTGCCAAAAGAGACCTTTCCAGCCGGCGTCATCATAAAAGCTAACTCGAAGGGATGGATGAAGAAAAGATGAGCGAGTGGTTAAGGTAAGTTTAAGTTTACGCAAAGAGGCCGGGTGGCTTTTTTCACGCAGCTTCGTCCATGTTGATATACGATTCCATGCGCGCCCACATCACGCTGGTTTTAATATATTATTAAAGTTTGACTGACCTATTTGACTGTTTTTTTGACATTCCTTTAGCGCAGTTAGATGCGGCTTACAACACGGGGCGGCTTATAGGTGGACAAAGTTTTGAAATATGCCGTTCATTGAAGGCGCGGCTTATAACCCAGGGCGCTTTATGGTGCGGAAAATACGGTAATTTGTTTTACAAGTAGAAAAAAAACAACAACTTTATTTTCAAGGTGTGGGAGTAATAAAAATGCGCGCCACATTCAATTACATTAAGGGGAAACTCTCTAGCTGTTGTCAATTAACTGCAGAGTTGTTGCCGGACGTGTGGTCTACAAAAGCAAGATGAGAGGGAAGCGTCAAATTCCCCCGGTTACAAAACAAGCATGTCACTGTCTGCCTCATAAAGCCACTACTGTAATATTTCTGCAGTGAATGAAACACATCCAATTCACTGGGCAGGGCTAGCCACAGGCCAAAACCGACATTTTAGTTAGGATTTACATGAAGATCAATAACCAGGAGCACAGCGTGACACATCCACGTCGAAAAGTCAAGCGAGAGGGAGGAGGTGTGACAAAGCGTGAGGAGAAAAGGTGCCCTGAGTAAATGATTGGCTAACACTCCCCCAAGCACATCAAACAGGAAGCTATATCCACTTAAGCTCAGTGCTGGGGGCTTTTCTCACTGGAACAGGAACCAAATGGCTGTCAAGTGGCCCTTTCTGCCCGCAGGAACTTTTCCAGTGACATTTTCAGGAAGTTAACATTTGCCTCAAGGAATCCAAGCCAGAAATGTTCCCTTGAAAGGTGCAGGTTTGATGCCGATCAGGTAGAAAAACGTATATTTTTTACTGCTGTAACAAAGCTTGCCTGTGGTTATTCAACAAGCGTATGTTTACACAGTGCGTGAAAATGTGTGTTGACAGTAATAAAAAGGGTACAAATTATACTGTACCTTTGAGTAGGGCTGGGCAATACATTTATATCAATATATATCGTAATAAACACGCAATCGTGATTAATAACAAATGTGCTCAATAAAAACGCCATTTTTTTTTTTTCTTCTTCGTCAGAAGAAACTGGAAGTTGCGAAGCAAGGTTGGTTGCATGAACAGAAGCACTCGCTCTCTGGTAACCAAGCAACGCAGGAAGTGATCACTGATCAATGGAGGGGTGACACGCTAACAGCCAATCAGGCAACAGTATCAACTTATCGGGTTTGGTTGCGCCATCTTGTTGTTTCGCGGTTGTTTCTTTGCATGAGGTGAGAAGAGAAAGTAATAGTGGAAAAAAACTTGTGGATAAAACAGGAAAAGTTACCACGACAGTATGGCAGTTTTTATTTTATTTTTCAAAACAGACCGTAGTTAGACCAATGTGGTCTGCAAATGATGCAAGGAGGTCATACCACACCACCCTCGCCGTGCTCACCATTTAGAGCACAGCTGTAACTTCCTGGCACTAAGCCTACAGAAAATAGTTCTTCTCAGGTTACTCTATGTTGACATTTTCACACTTTATTAAGCATTTCTTACATATTCCTTATTTGTGCACCTTCCTTTTAAGAGGTTATTGTTCAGTGTTGAATTTGATTTTATAATGTTTACATTGAGTGTTCTCCATCCTTGGGTTGACATTTCTTTTCCGTCTTGACAGCTGAGGAATAAATAATCAGAGGAAGTATATGAAAATGTATACATTTAATATAGTTTTCTCCTGGTACTTATTTTCCGATATTTTCGACCGATGTAAAACACTGATATAGTTTTCAGCCATATCGCTGAGCCCTAAAAATGTTTTCAGTTTTTGTTGACCATTGTAATTGGAAGTTGTCAGCATCACTTTCCAACAAATTGTTCATACTTGCTGGTAGGATGGGAATTGTTAAGATGTTTTCAATTCCGATTTCATTTACGATTCTGCTTAACGATTCGGGTTTTTTTGTTTTGTTTTTTTAATCGGTTCCCTTATCGATTCTCATTTAAATAAAAGGATAACAACAAAATGACTAGGGTTAACTTTATTTAGTTTAGAAGAAAAATAACATTATAATAAAATGAATAGTCTACTGTAGGAATAAACCAAATATAACATAAAATAATTATTCTTCAAAAAATATATGAGCTAAGTCTTAAAGTAGGTTGCTTCTCTTTCTCCCCCTCCATTTTTCTGCATTCTTTCGTATCTCAAGTTATCATTACGTATATGTATTGTTGCATTTGAACAACTGTATTGTTGATAATAAAGGTAAAGTATTGGTATTGTTCATTATCAATAGCGCTATTTCTATTGGTATTTCTATTGCTCCATTTGTAGTGTAATAATGCTCATTGTCATTTCTGTATTATTTTTTATTTCCGCTAACTGCTTATTTGCTATTACCATCATATTTGTACATGTCGTATTTGCTGATGTTGCTCTTTTGTTGTTGCTGTTGTTGTGTTTGCTGTTGTTGTTTTTGTCTCTCTGTCTAATCCCCCTCTTGTCCCCACAATTTCCCCCTCTGTCTTCCTTTTTTTTCTCTTTCTATCCCCTCCTGCTTCGGCCCGGCTGTACCAAATGATAATATAAATACATTTAATAAAGTCAAATACAAATAAGGCAACAAGAGAAGTATCCTACACTTCTCTTTTGTAAAGTAAATCTGAACAGCCGATATGGGCATCTACATCTACTATATGATTTGCCTGAGAAGCTGGACACGACAAAAAAATAAATAAAAAAATAAAAAAAATATATGAGCTGACTACTCAAAAGTCAAACTATGTCAGCTGGTGACAAAAACAAGCAAGTCAAGTCCAATAGTAATGTGCATTGTGCAATTCTGCAGCCATCAGCTACAAATAGAGGTGGGAGAAATAATCGATTTTCTCAAATGCATCGCAATTTGAAGATGGGCGATTACAAAATCGATTAGTAAACGATTTAATTATTGTAAATAAAGTATTGCAGACAGAACTAAAATGTGGCTGACTGCAGCGAGCAGAGAGATCCGACCAGCGCCTTTAAGGGCACTTATGTTCCAGTTTTGCATCCATTTTCTTTAACTTAACTGTCTCTTATTACCAATACACTGTTTTTAACAGTTGCTAGTGATAAACGCTCATTTAGTGAAACAAAACATTTTAATTGCATCAATATACATAAATTAAAGATGCATCAATCGATTTTTAATTGAATCATAGCTCCTGAATGGTACCGTATATTTCGGACTATAAGTCGCAGTTTTTTTTCATAGTATAGACTTATACTCAGGAGCGACTTATCTGTGAAATTATTAACACATTACCGTAAAATATCAAATAATATTATTGATCTCATTCACGTAAGAGACTAGACGTATAAGACTTCATGAGATTTAGCGATTAGGAGTGACAGATTGTTTGGTAAACGTATAGCATGTTCTATATGTTATAGTTATTTGAATGACTCTTACCATAATATGTTACGTTAACATACCAGTTGGTTATTGATGCCTCATATAACGTACACTTATTCAGCCTGTTGTTCACTATTCTTCATTTATTTTAAATTGCCTTTATTATGCATTTTTGTCCGGTGCGACTTATACTCTGGTGCGACTTGTACTTCGAAAAATACGGTAATCAAAACGTGAGGTGCCCAAAGATTCCCACCTCTAACTATAAACATTAATAATTATTTTGTAGAAAAATATGCATGTGTTTTTTCCAGGAAGGACATGAGATTTTTCTGACTACCGTATTTTCCGCACCATAAGCCGCCCCGTGTTATAAGCCGCGCCTTCAATGAACGGCATATTTCAAAACTTTGTCCACCTATAAGCCGCCCCGGGTTATAAGCCGCATCTAACTGCGCTAAAGGAATGTCAAAAAAACAGTCAGATAGGTCAGTCAAACTTTAATAATATATTAAAAACCAGCGTTCTAACAACTCTGTTCACTCCCAAAATGTACGGTAATGTGCAATCACAAACATAGTAAAATTCAAAATACTGCAGAGCAATAGCAACATCAATAACTTAATGTTGCTCGAACGTTAATGTCACAACACACAAAATAAACATAACACTCACTTTCTGAAGTTATTCTTCATTCATAAATCCCTTGAATTCTTCTCCTACGGTGTCCGAATTAAAAAGTTGGGCGAATACGGGATCCAAAATGGCCGGCTCCGTCTCGTCGAAGAGATTGCGTCTTTTCATGAACCGGAAACACCAAGAAGCACCACCTTTAAAATCATCCAGGTGAAGTTCGCTTGCTAGCACTGTTGCCTTCATTGGAATAGTGATGGTGCTGACACTTCTGCTTGCTGCTCTCTGCTCAACAACCCACTGTTCCAGTTTGTCCTCCAACAGTTGCCATCTTGTTTTGTTCCCTCGGAAACTCTGTTTTGTCTTCTTTACCTGGCGCAGTTCATCTTGTTGCTTCCTCCACCTACGCACCATTGATTCATTTATGTTATATTCTCTTGCTGCTGGTCTATTTCCGTGTTCTTCGGCGTGACTTATTGCCTTAAGTTTAAATTCTGTGTTATACGCGTGTCGCTTAGTAGGAGCCATTTTGTGGTCTTTACAGATGTAAACACACGAAGGAAATGAAACGTAATACCCGCGCCCTTCTTCTTCTACGGGGGCGGGTGGTTGCTTACCGTAGAAGAAGAAGCGCTTCCTCTTCTACGGGGGCGGGTGCTTACCTTGGCAGTTGCTTACCATAGAAGAAGAAGCGCTTCCTCTTCTACGGGGAAAAAAGATGGCGGCTGTTTACCGTAGTTGCGAGACCGAAACTTTATGAAAATAAATATTTATATTAATCCATATATAAGGCGCACCGGGTTATAAGCCGCACTGTCAGCTTTTGTGAAAATTTGTGGTTTTTAGGTGCGGCTTATAGTGCGCAAAATACGGTAATTACAGTGTCTGCGCTGTGAAAAACAATTCACAGACAGGAAGCATGCAGACTGCTATTCAGATGTGGTTTTGTCACGATTTGCATGACAAGTATTAATTTCATGTTTACAGTTCATAATAGGCAGGTTTTACAATGCGGTGCTAACATGACAAGCAGTATTAATATGCCGACATCGCCGCTGTTGCTACTGGCGGAGCTTCACTTCCGGCTCAGACGGCATCCTTCATTTAAAGTTGTCAGATTCTGTGTACTAATGTTTGCTAGTATTTCCTCACTTTTGATGAAATATCCACTTTGCGAGTAGCCCTGTTGTCATCCTTTCTGGTGAATAACTCTCCAGCTTTTGCCGATAAAATGGTGAAATCACGCACGGCTACAATCGTTAACAAAACTGGCAAATGATTCCCAGGAATTGAAACACCTGAAGCCGGTTCTAAACAAGAGCGGGTTTTCCATTCCCATCCCGACTTGCTCCTTCGTCCGAGTTGATGGGCTCATGTTTATCATTCGATTTGAAGCCAAAACGTTCCCACACATTTGGCTCTGCAATCATCTTTTTTTCCTCCTATTTTTTTGTTACTTCGCGGTGCTTCTGACTAGCAAGGTTCAGTTTGTGTGTCTGGCTAGCGGTCCTGCCTCCACCCACTGAGACAAAGATTGTGGATGACTAACAAGAGGCTGTACTCCATTTGATTCTGCTATTGACTAACACGCTGGGAGCGATGCTTTATCTTGCCTCGCACCTTCGACAACAGAGACAATCAAATATGTAACGCATCATCATATTGGGACACGTCCACTGCCAGAAGGTAAGACAGTTTAAGGGTTCTGGACAAATTTTGAATGATACAGGATAAGAGGTGTGACACTATAAACAAAATAAAACTAATCCATAAAACTTTTACAACCACTTGACATTAAATGTCATCATATGTGGGTGTGTGCATCGCCTTTGTGGACATGCACACCCAACATTTGTATCAATATGATGTCATTATGATTTCTTTATAGACTTAATTGTCGTTGTGGGAATACAAAGCAGCTCTCCCCATGGCATTGACCCACAATGTTCTGTTTGTGAGGATTTAGTTTGAACACTGACACTCCCTAGAGGAGACTGATGGCACGAAGAGAATAGATGGCTGCAGTAAAATGGAGACTGTGGAGGATGATACTCTACTCACCCATGTGGTATTTGCTCGACAAGCTTGCTGACGAGCTACTACAATTACTAACCCCCATTTAAGTCGACACACCTCTGATTAGCTCACTGACGATGACACAAGCGGTTGTCAACATCGAAACTATCCACTGTCTGCATTATCAAATCAAATCAAACTTTATTGACAGAGCACTTTTCATGTACAGGCAAGTGGTAAACAAAGCGCTGTAGAAAACAAAACAAAACAAACAAAAAACAATAACTTGTCCCTGTACGTTGTTTAACATGGGGAGGGATGGGAATCAAAAACTGGTTCCCAGTGCATCAATTCCTTGAAATCGCTTGCCATTTTCTCACACGGTTCTCTTATCGATCCTTACGGGTGGAGAAGACGTCATTACGCACTGTGCGTATTTGGGCTGGGCGATACACCGGTACTATAGTTAATATTTTAGAAAGCGGTATATATATATATTTGAGACAATACCGCCAGACCGGTACTTTTTGATGTGCCTTTGTTACGGCCACTTGATCTTCTCTGCGCCTAACTTGCGAAGCACAGGGCATTCTTATTTGACTCATCTCCGCCCCTGGCGTGTTTACGGAGGCTTCTCTGATTACACACTGTGACGCGCATCAAACCTTTCAAAATAAAGTATGGCAGGGCGGTGCGGACTTCTGGACCCCCAAATTATGCAATGTTTTGGTCAGCGACTGCAATTGGCGATTGGTGAGAGACTACAGCTTTATTTAAACTTACACCAATTTGCTTTTGAACATATATCTCTCTTCGTAGCGACTTTATCACTAATCTCATCTGTTTGTGTTGTTCACTTCTATCAGCGACTTAGCACAGAAGCTAACGATAGCTCCTCTCTGCTGCTCACTCGGTGTGTCAAATGTTTAGCTACACCTCGGTTTAAAAGTGCCTCTCCCCATAGCCTGTGCGGACTAAGCTACCGTAGTGTGGCAACTGGGTGGCTGAAAAGTAGTTTTAAACTTGACAGCGACTTTCACAGCAGTGAGCGAGTAGAAGCTCCGTCTATCCGGCGCACAACGCGTGAGGCTATAAACTTAACGTTAATGAACGAAACTGCTTTGACATAGTAACGGCAAACTAATTACTTTATAAAAATAAACAACATATTACGTTACTACTTACAATAAAAATAATCTGAATACTCAACACTGGTTATAAAGCCGTAAAACACTTAAGTAACCATGAGCAATTTGCCCATTTTCTTTTTGCCCGAGCGCAACACTCTAGAGTTGCCTACATTTTACAAGAACAGATTGCAACAGCGTGACTTGTAATAATTATAAGGCTGCTAGTTTATCAAGGAGGACATACCAGCAATATGCTGAGACATTTGAACACACAGCATGCAATAATTATAAATGAAAGTCGCGGTTTAACCACACCAATCTAATCCTAGCAGCAGTAACGCAAGTGCGTCATCTGAAAACAGGTACTAACTAACGCCTCCTATCATGTGAGCGCTAGTATTTGTTCAATTGAAATCAATGCCTTCTCATTTAGATGAGCTCGATGAGAGACACATTCTAACTGGCTCCAAGGCGGGCAGCTCCAGTTCACATCAGCTGCTAGACGAAGGTCAACCATCAGCGACTAAGTCTGTAGTCAAAAGTTAGGTGACTGTTCAATTGTAGTCAACCAGATTTTCTGTCAGTCATAATACTATAAGAGCGAAACTCATAACATTAGAATATGGTGTGAAATTTAATTCATTAACTTCAAATGGGAAACTAATCTGTGATATTAACTCATTCCAAGCAAAGTGAGGTATGTCAAGCCTTTATTGGTTATCATTTTAATCATCATGTCTTACAGTTTTTGAAAATGTACATATTCAATTCAATGTTTTCATAAACTGTAAGCCATAATCATCAAAATTATAACCAATAAAGGCTTGACATATCTCACTTTGCATTTAATAAATGTCACCAAATGTTACATTCTTGTGTAATTTGCACATGAATAAATTCTACAGAAGAACATTAATTTCTTATATTTACAAAAAAAGTTATTTTTTGCTTCTATGCTACATATGGGCCTGTTCAGACCTCACTGTAGGCTTTGTTACCTCTAAACTAAACTAAACTGAGGCTAGTCCACCTTTTTTTCCCCAAATAAGAATCGATGAGAGAACCGCTAAAGAACCAAATCCTTAGTGGAATCGGAACCGGAAAAAACCTTATCAATTCCCATCCCGAAACATGGTTGATGAAAGGTTTTTGAATCAAAGGCAGTTTGTTGTGCATAATGTTATTCTTGTGTATTCATATACTTTTTTATACTTAAATATTCTATACTTTTAGAGTTAGAGTCTTGACTACAATAACAAAAGCTAGGGTTTTCCCTTAATGTATTTGATCGTGGCACACCGTCATGGAAAAATAAATGCTGCCACACCTTAAAAATAAGTTGTTTTTTACGTGAAAACTAATTAAATTAATACAATGCATTTATTGTCGCTTCCAGAAGACGCTCTTTTGCCAAACTTATGCTAACAGGCCAAATTCCAACACGTATTCGCTCTTGTGCACACACACAACACTTCCTGACTCTGAATCATACACGAACACAAACGTCAGTGAGTGTTTGAGGGCAGTAGAGGCTTGCTGCCCGCCGTGTATATAAATATATATCTAATTACTAATTAATAACAGTTTGTTTTTAAATTATATATGTTTTTTCTTTTTTTTAAAGAAAATATGCATTATATTTTCTTTGGGAAAAAAAAGAAAGTATATGCATCTCAGCAGATAATGCAATTTTATAATTATGTCATGATGATCACGACCCCAACATCAGGAAGAAGGAACACGAGAAACTTGAGAAGTACCAAGGGTTGAAAGAGCAGCTGGAACGGATGTGGAAGGCCAAGGCTAGTGTGGTGCCCGTGGTAGTGGGGGCGTTTGGAGGAGTAACCCCCAAACTGGGAGAGTGGCTCAAACAGATCCCAGGAACAATATCTGAAGCCTCAGTCCAGAAGAGCACAGTCCTAGGAACAGCCAGGATACTGCGCAGAACCCTCAAACTCCCAGGCCTCTGGTAGAGGACCCGAGCTTGAGGATGACACAGATACCACCCCACCGGGGTGAGAAGGAGATGTGTGTGTGTGTGTATATTATATATATATATATATATATATATATATATATATATATATATATATATATATATATATATATATATATATATATATATATATATATATATATATATGTCTTAATAAGGTTATCCAAAAAATAGTGCTCGATACCGTAGTAGAGCGCAATATATGTATGTGTGGGAAAAAAAATCACAAGACTATTTCATCTCTACAGGCCTGTTTCATGAGGGGGGGTTCCCTCAATCATCAGGAGATTTTAATGGGATTATATAGGGCACAGATTTTAATGGGATTATATAGGGCACAGAGTGGGTGTACCCACCCACTCTGTGCCCTATATAATCCATGGTATGTGAATGCTCCCATTAAAATCTCCTGATGATTGAGGGAACCCCCCCTCATGAAACAGGCCTGTAGAGATGAAATAGTCTTGTGATTTTTTTCCCCACACATACATATATATATATATATATATATATATACATACATACACACACACACACACACACACACAGTATATATAGCCTTTTTTTAATATCTCGATATTTTTAGGCCATATCGCGATACACGATATATATCTCGATATTTTGCCTTAGCCTTGAATGAACACTTGATACATATAATCACACCAGTATGATGATTCTATGTGTCTACATTAAAACATTCTTCTTCATACTGCATTAATATATGCTCATTTTAAACTTTCAGGCAGAGAAGGAAATCACAACTAAGTCAATTGACCAAAAGTGTATTTATTAAACAGTTATTAAGCAGTGGCACAAACATTCATGTAATTTCCAAAACAGAAAGTGCAAGATTGTCAGAGACATTTTAAAAGAAGCTATTAGTGCACTTTTTTGGGCATGACGTCACTAAGATGACTTATCAAAACAACACTAAATTAAAGTGCACTTTTTGTACAGAATGCCACTACAATAGTTTAAAAACATGATGTCACACAAGATATTTCAATAAGTGTCAAATAAAAATGAGCTGCATAATAGGAAATCAAATAGTATACATCCTTCGCTATGTGTTAGGTTCCTGCAGATGTTATCTCCTTTTGTCGTGGACTCTTTTTTTCATACGGTGTTGATGTGGAAATGTTTACCTCGGCATTTTGATGGTGTGGCACCGAACAAAGATGTTGACATGCGGAGTAAGCACTCTTGATTCTCTAGTGGGTGACTTTTCAAATGATGCTACTACTACTAATTCTTCCTTCATTTGTTACCAGATTCGCACCTTCTTTCTCTCGTATTACCAGTCGCACCACAGCTAACTTAAGCCATGCTGCTACGTCTCTGCGCCGCGAGAGCGTATACCTATGTGACGTATGTCGTGACAGTCTGTGATTTATGTAAGAATGTGCGCTTGCTGTCTGAGAAGGAGACACAGGAAAGAGTGGGAAGAGCCTGTCGTGTAATGCCAGCAGCTAAAAGCAACTGCGTGAGAACGTATACTCAGATATCACGATATAGTCATTTTCTATATCGCAGAGACAAACCCGCGATATATCGCGTAAATTGCCCAGCCCTAATATAGATAGATAGATAGATAGATAGATAGATAGATAGATAGATAGATAGATAGATAGATAGATAGATGAGCCCCCCTTTAAGGCAACACTTGCCTTGACCTTAACAAGTTGAAATTCGAGGCCTGTATTTTTGATTATAATTTTTGCCATAGTTGTGGCCATAGACAGGCTGACGATAGAAGCGAGACAGACTTTTAAGCTGTAGTAAGTAGTTATGCTAATGTCAGAATATAAAAAACTGGTAAATCTGTGCCAGGCCAGGCAGGCGATGTGCAGTGGAAAAAGGCATTGGCATCAAGTCCTTGACGAGCAGAGCTATCGGCAGCTTTTGGATGGATGGTCCACACAGAGTGTGTGAGTTGCACAAAAAAATTATTCGCAAACGTTGCCTTCTAGAGAACTTCCATGTAAATTCTTCTACTGAGCCTGAATCAATTTGAATAGATGTGTTTCCCAAGGCACATATATTGTTGCAGTTTGAAATCTCTCAAGCAAATGTCCCAACATCCTTCTTTCCTTTAAAGCATAAAAAGGTGCTGTCCAAAAAAAAATAGTTCATTGTGCATGTAGCCTGAGGGGTGGGCTCTGTTTAGGCACACGTACAAAGAGTGATAGCGATGGTCTTTGACAGGCCCGACTGTCACATATCTGCTGAAACTCAGGGTGTGTCAATAACAGTTTGCTCAACCAACAGAGCTGGCAGACAGTCTGTAGAAGTACAAACACCTTACCTTACTACCACTCTGTCAAACTACATTTTCAACTATGAGGCACAGACTTCTGCGAGAGAAAATATCTTGAGAGATCCTGCCACACTAAAAAGGGAGCAGCACGAAACATTACAAATGTTCCCTGCCAAGCTTAGTGTTGGGATAGCAGCAGCTATTGGGGAATCAAACAAATATTGCAAAACGGGGTTGATCTTTTTGGCTTACTGGAAGGACTTAATAAGCATAGGTGACATTCTAGGGTGTTGGCCATAAAACAAACAGTCATTAACCTAGTTCACCAAGCTCTTTCAGAGACATTATTTGCACGATGGATGAATGATGTGTGTGCTCAAACAGTTCACAACTTCACACACATATCTTTGCTCCTGTTGGACTTCTTTAGCTACCATAAATTGTCTGTAGTGGTGGCAAAGCTGCCAACCTTTGCAAACTAATAGTGCAAAAACCCTGCATTGGTTGTCTTCAATGTAATATTAACACATTCCCACAACAAGGTTTCCACTTAATGTAATTGATTGTGGCCGCCCGCCACGGCAAAATCATAGCCACCACAACTCGAAAATAAGGGGTTTGACGTGAAAACAAATTAAATTAATATAATGTACTATAGCCTCCAGAAGAAGAAAAGTGGACCGACAAAACAATATCAATATATATCGCGATAAGCACAATCGATATCAATATAAAATGAGTTTCATAAACTTTTCGATGTATATTTATATTTTTTGGTCGGAAGAAACCAGAAATTATGTAGCAAGATGGGTTTCATGAAGTCATTCGCACTTTAGGAACCCAGAAAATAGGAAGTGTCACTGAGCAATGGGAGGGACACGCTAAAAGCCAATCATGTAACAGTAACAAAGTTTGGTTGCGCGGTCTTTCTGTCTCGCTGTGTATTCTCTGCATGGAGTGAGAAGAAAAACTGTGATGTCTTGATATATCAACTCAATAACAGAAACTTTGTTTTAATGCAGACGTGAGGTAACATCCTGACACTCCAACGTGTCGGTTTAATGAGTAGCTTCCCAAACTACTCTGTGCAGTGTTTAATAGCTTATACACTACTGTCATCTCGTGTCTCAAATCTGCAACTAACTTCAAATCTACTTAATTCTATTACTTTAGCCACACTCATCCTAGTTGGCTACCAGACACCTTCTCCACTGATAAATAGCACCCTTGGTAAATTGGAAATTAATTTACTCCATTTATTGGCAGGCTTAAATAAGTCATAAAAAGTATCAATAGTTATTGATATCAATATAAAGAACATATATCGTGATATAGTTTTCGGTCCATATTGCCAAGCCCTAAGAAGAAGTCACACACAGTCCAACGCTATTTTGAACTTTTATTGCCAATTATAAGACAACAACCGGCTCAATTTCAACATGTTTTACTTCCCGTTCAAACACTTTTGTCTCCTTGTTCCTCCGGACACACTACATACAACACTTCCTAATTCTCGGCCAATCTGCTTTCAGACACAGACGGTTAGCAAACATTGGAAAAACTAATATCAAATCAAAACCACACAAACATAAAATATTATCACCTGTAGGTCGTTACAGTATGAATGGCTATATAAAGCCTATTATTTGCGCACTATATTGTCTAGTGATGCACCGAAAATTTGACCGCCAAAACCGGATGTTGTGATGATGTAAACAAGACAAACGGGACTGTCTGGGGCATAGTCAGCATCTCTGCGATGTGGAGGTAACTTTAATACATCCCATATATACTTGCGAACAGCGATCTACAAAATGTGCAAAAATTAAGAGGGCAGTGGCGACTTCTAAGAAGAGAAAGTCCATTTGGAGCAGCGGCGCGAAGCAAGTTTGACGTCATGCTCGCTGCAGCTCGCCTCTTTCGTCAGGAGGCATCGAGGGACAAAAATAGAGTCTCCAAACACGAGTACAGTCTATAATAACACCAGAAGAAGATGCTAGATGTGTTGATAGTTGATTTTCATAAAGAAAAAGTCACTAAAAGTCTCAAGACACTTGAACATTTCTCAAAGTACAGCAGCAACAATTGAAAACAGAGCAGTATATGTTAATACTAATTAATAAAATCGATTTGTTTTTAAACGCATGTATATATTTTTTGAGCATTTTTAAAGAAAATCATATCATCATAGCAAACTATGCAAATTATACGATGATGTCATTGTGACCACGGCCCCACCGCCACAGGAATCTTGGCAATCTTGGGAAAACCCTGCACAATATTCATTAGAATTTTTTTTACAATTTCATAGAGAAATTCAAGTGGTTTGTATCTACACAAAAACATTACAATCCCAATTTTTTAAATCCATTCAGGTTGTCAGGCAACAAGGGCACTTTCCAGAAGTCTACCGCAAAATCCGGTGCAGTTAGCTAACAGAGGAATGTAATAGGGATGTAACGATATAAAAAAAATCATACTACGGTTATTGTCATCAAAATTATCACGTTATTATTATTGTTGAATGTGCTCAATATAGTACGTGTACACACACACACACACACACACACACACACACACACACACACACACAGAGAGAAATATGTTGACCAAGTCATTGTTTTAAATAAAAAATAAATAGACACTCTTAAAAAAACTATTATTTTGCATGTTTTGTGTTTTTTTTATTTCACTGCTGGTGTTTTCCTATTTGGCTCAGCTTGTATTCTTTAAAGTTGGCTTGTACTGGAGCACACAAATATTCATTTAAACGAAGAGTGTGTCTTTTTGTCACATCAAGAACAGAACATTGGAATACATATATTACAGTTATTCGGCCATCAGCACACTTTTCCTCTTTCCGCCATCACTCCATAGAAAGCCAGAAAAATGCTAAATCACCCGAGAGCCAGGGAATTTTGCATTTCGGTCAACTCACAACAACTTGACTTAAGTATAAAGCACTGATTGATTGCTGCATACTAGACATAAAAATAAACCAAAGACTTGACCGGTGGAACACTGAGGAACTAACAGAGCACATTTTTATTATCTCATGAATTTAAAACAAAAAAAGATAAGAGTATTTGCTCTATCATGAGATGCCCCAATACAGTTGATACAGTTCTAACACGGTATCATGACAGTTTTTTTTGTTTGTTTTTTTCAAATGGTCCCATTGACTGGAGAAAGCCTCAACTGAGGCCCTGGTTGTATGCATTTAATTACTTGGGACTTTCATTAACTACAAAGCAAGCAGTATGGCACCAAGACTGCACTTTCTCCATCGTTCTCCATCCATGTCTACCAAGCAATACATGCAGCGCAAATCCAGCATGAAGCTAATTAAGAGCTGGAATAAATCCCTTACAACAAAAACATCAGACTAAGACCACAAAACTCTCTTCAGCATGGGCACACTGGTACTTCACACTGCTACACACCACACATAACAACTAAAGACCAACTCAGAGGAAACTTTTAAGCTAGAGTTGCAATTCTGTTGCTAAAATTACCAACTTTATAATACTACGGTCAGTGGATTAATCAGACAATGTAGCAAAAACAAAACAAAAGAAAAAGACTGAATCACGTAAGTCCAGCCCTATTGTTATGAGACTCTTGGTAACCATTTGTATATTTTCCATAGCCAAAACGTTCCCCAAACTAAAAAAGCCAAGTGTCAAAGGTTATTCTTCGTCTAGTCCCTGAAAAATATACAACGATAGCAGTATAAATTCAAGTACTGACTTTTTACTCGTTTGAATGTCAAGATGTTACATTTTGTGCAACATTAGCAAACCTTAAAGGGCCCTTATCATGCACATTGAAGTGGTTTTAAAATAAAACTTACCGTATTTTCCGCACTATAAGGCGCACCTAAAAACCACAAATTTTCTCAAAAGCTAACAGTGCGCCTTATAACCCGGTGCGCTTTATTACGATTCATTTTCATAAAGTTTCGATCTCGCAACTTCGGTAAACAGCCGCCATCTTTTTTCCCGGTAGAACAGGAAGCGCTTCTTCTTCTACGCAAGCAACCGCCAAGGAAAGCACCCGCCCCCATAGAACAGGAAGCGCTTCACCCGCCCCCATAGAACAGGAAGCGCTTCACCCGCCCCCGGAAGAAGAAGAAAAAACGCGCGGATATCACCGTACGTTTCATTTCCTGTTTACATCTGTAAAGACCACAAAATGGCTCCTACTAAACGATCCGGTTCATAAAAAGACGCAATCTCTCCATCCGCACACGGATTACTACCGTATTTCACAGCAACTGAACCGCACTGTGGAACGGGAGCACGTACGGTGAATATTTGCACCACAGGGAATGAGAAGTCATCCTTCACTGTGGTTCTAGCTTGCCATGCTAACTTCCACTCATGGTGATATTCAAAAGGAAGACCTTGCCAAAAGAGACCTTTCCAGCCGGCGTCATCATAAAAGCTAACTCGAAGGGATGGATGGATGAAGAAAAGATGAGCGAGTGGTTAAGGGAAGTTTACGCGAAGAGGCCGGGTGGCTTTTTTCACACAGCTCCGAAGGCGAACACACCTTCACTAAGACGGGCAGACAGCCTCGGACGACATACGCCAACATTTGCCAGTGGATCGTAAATGCTTGGGCAGACATTTCGGTCACAACTGTGGTCCGAGCTTTCCGGAAGGCAGGATTCACAGAACAACAGCGACACTGACTCCCGATGACTTCTACGAGACGGAACCGGCCATTTTGGATCCCACGCTTGCGCAACTTTTCAATTCGGACACCGAAGACGAAGAATTCGAAGGATTTACGAATGAAGAATAACTTCAGAAGGTGAGCGCTATGTTTATTTTGTGTGTTGTGACATTAACGTTCGAGCAACATTATGTTGCTATTTATTGCTCTACACCATTTTGAATTTTACTATGTTTGTGATTGCACATTTGCGTACATTTTGGGACAGAGTTGTTAGAACGCTGGTTTTCAATATATTATTAAAGTTTGACTGAACTATCTGACTGTTTTTTTGACATTCACTTTAGCGCAGCGTTTTTTTGACATTCACTTTAGCGCAGCGTAGGCGCGGCTTTTAGTCCGGGGCGGCTTATTGGTGGACAAAATTATGAAATATGTAATTCATAGAAGGTGCGGCTAATAATCCGGTGCGCCTTATAGTGCGGAAAATACGGTAAATAATACACTATGAATCTCAAAATTGTGTACATGGTACATCTGGAATAGTTTCCCCTTGGCCATATAGCTCAATTTGGCAGCCTGCTCCCCCGACTGCAAATACTCTATTGCCTCTAGTCACGCGTCAAGGGTTGGCTCCAGCTCCAGCCACCGCTCAGACCTGCGTAGAGTCACGCAGTTAGGTGCTAATGGCTATCAGCAAAAAGCAAAGAATTGGATATTGGATATGATTGGATGGATTTTAGAGAACCAGACATAGAACTGTGCTTTGTTCAAGAAACAGTTGTCTGTAGCAGCAAGAGCAGAGGAGCAGTGACTGTGAGGTACTGTAGGTCTTTAGCTCCCCAAAAACCAAAATATTTCCATTTCTACCTTACCTGGGTTTATATACCAACCAGTATATAAGCAGCAAGTTGGCATGAATGTACTTCCTAAAGTTGTGACGCGAGAAATTTAAGATATCTCATGAAGTTCTCAGACCCGACCATTCATGAGATTTAAAATCAGTAAAAAAATTAGACCAGGATAAGTTAAAAACTCCATGACCTTTATGATATGGCACTTTCACATCACGTAGAACAAGTGTACAGCTTTCTAAACTTACACATAAGAATGAAAAGTTGAAGAGTGTAGGAAATTTTAACTTCAGTTAGAATATGCAATATAGTAATACTAACATGTAGTCACCTAGCATTGTGACACCAGCATGGGATACGTCCAAGTTATAGATTGGTTAGGATACAATACTTGATGGGGCTTTTGAAAGTACTTCCAAAGATGTGGGCTGCATAGTACAAAGTAGCCAACTCCTAACTGCTGGTGTTTGTTGTATGCTTCCACGTAATTTTCACTTTAAAGTGCCAGTAGAGTGGAAAAACAAGTTGCTTCCACAAGCTATTATCATATATCTATTATTTATACTTCCAAAACTTGCAGATAAATAGATATGATCAAAATAGTATTGATCTCAAGGAGATTCCCAAGCTATTTTGAGAGTTAATGAGAAAGCCAGTTACGTGATCTGTCACGTAGCGTTCGGAACCACAGATTGTTCCCCATCAACAACAATGATAATCAAGCAGACTTTCTGAGAGCCAACGACAACTACTTTGGAAAACTTTTTGATCCAGAACCTTACATTATGAGCAATACGTTTTAGAAGCTGAGAGCTAGGAAGTCACTAGGTTTGTCTCCAGATAATTGAGGCTCAAAAAGAGCCTGGAAAGTGGACAAGTATTGTCTGCCAGGGAAACAATATTAACTGCAATAGGTTCCATCAAATGTTTGGTGTTAAGTTTCAAACTGAAATCTTTGGATGCCTTTTAGGGTTGCCACAAGCATTGCATCGCATATTGCCTCTCCGTCCAATGAGGCTGAGCGCAAACATAACTGCAGCAAGCGTGTGCCAATTCAAGACGACAAACAATAACTGAAATTATGGGTCTGATGGTTATTGTAGTTTTTACAGTACAGGCAAAATATCAACCTATTAAAATATACAGTAATGCCTGCTTGCCAGGACCTTGTTTATTGGCACACTATGCAAATAAAACCACAACTTGCCGCATCCTCAGCATGACCACATGTTTGCAAACTGCTGGAGTCTTTGTTCCTGTAATTTGAACGAGAAAATGACCACTAATTGAAGGCTGTAGTGTCAGTTTTAGAGGTGCTTTCACACACTGATGCATTTACAGATCAAAGAAAACAGGATTACAAGGTAAATTGTCTGTTTTCAAGAAATAGTTTCACGCTTTGTTTCCTTTCAACTTGTGGAAATAAACTTCCGCCATCCTAGTCACTGCTGTTGTATCCTTGGGCAAGACACTACACCCACCTTGATCCCAGTGCCACCCACACTGGTGGTTGTATAAATGTGAATGAATGTTTGTATCAGGACTTCAACCCCTGATAGAGAGATTTCAATGGGACTTTCTTGGGTAATATAGGGTAAAATTGTATAAAAGCATGACACAATTTACTTTTTTACTCGGATTGAACATTTATTAAATACAATTTAAAAATTAATTTAAACTATCTTGAACATTGGACAAATAGCATGTTTCCTTCTCCCACCCCACTTCCTAAAATTAGACTATACCATAAAATATAACTGAAATCCTTAAAAAATAAATTGTATTTATTTATTTTTTTACATCCAACTACTACAACTTCTGTAATGAATTATGGAATGACCAGGCTTAGAGTACGTTCATTCAGTTGTTTAAAGGGGAACTGCACTTTTTGGGGATTTTTGCTTATCCTTCACAATCATTATGAGAGACAAGAAGACAAAAGGTTGTTTTTCCTTTGCATTCTAACATTTAAAATCATCTCAATTCTACCTCTAAATCACTTAAAAATGCATTCAAAAACCGTCAATACTTACATTGTTCTGTAACCTGTATAATAACCAAGCTGTAGCAACATTGTTATTGCAAGAGCGAAAACTGAGGAACTCTTTTTCTAGCGTAGTAACACATCGACATGCTTGGGTATTAGCCGTAAAAGCTAACTACGGAAAGAGATAAGCTAGCCTTTATGTCAACACGAAACGCGTTGGAGTTTGTAATGCACAACAGTGTGATAGGACACCAATCTGTACTGAGTGAAAAACATGAACAATCATATTACAATATCTGTAAAGTATTATTTCATGTTTTGTTTGTACACAGCTAGCAAGACAGCGTATGTATTGTTGTTGTGATAACATGCATGATGTGCTGCGTGTATCATGATCAATATTAAAGGGACTCACTCCATGGACAGTTGTTCATCTGGGCCAGCTGGCCGGGGACTTTTCCTGTTGATTTTGGTTAAGCAATCCATTTATGTCAAAATAACTTGGCTCCAAGTCCCATATTTATAGTGTCAAAATCGCTTTCACCTCAATCTCCCGGCTTCCGTCTCACTCTTCCTTCGTGCTCGCTTCTATAAGCAGCATTATATTTACCGGTAGCTTCAAAAAGATAAAGTTGTAAATCCTCATTTGTCCAAAAAGTTGTTTTCGTTGTCTGTTACCAAGTCTGCCATGATTAGAAAAAAAACATCTAGGATTGAAAAAATAAATAAAATTAAGCATAAATAAAAACTCTTCTATGTATCAACTACCTCAATTGTCATTTCCACTGTTCACTTTATTTACATTTGCACAGAAGACAATAATTTTCAAAGAACTATATCAATGTTTCATGCAGTATTTTAAGTGGGGTTGTTTAAAAATACTGTTTGTTTTACGTTGGGTCGAAGAAAAGGAGTCACTGCCCCGCTTTAATAATAATAATAATAATAATTGG
Source organism: Nerophis lumbriciformis (assembly GCF_033978685.3). Classification (NCBI taxonomy): domain Eukaryota; kingdom Metazoa; phylum Chordata; class Actinopteri; order Syngnathiformes; family Syngnathidae; genus Nerophis; species Nerophis lumbriciformis. The sequence goes on from NC_084561.2 coordinate 1,966,998, forward strand.
GATTTATATAGCGCTTTTCTAAGTACCCAAAGTCGCTTTACATGTAGAACCCATCAATCATTCACACCTGGTGGTGGTAAGCTACTTTCATAGCCACAGCTGCCCTGGGGTAGACTGACAGAAGCGTGGCTGCAATTTGCGCCAACGGCCCCTCCGACCACCACCTATCATTCATCATTCAATTCACCGGTGTGAGTGGCACCGGGGGCAAAGGGTGAAGTGTCCCGCCCAAGGACACAACGGCAGCGATTTTTGGATGGTAAGAGGCGGGGAGCAAACCTGCAACCCACAGGTTTCTGGCACGGTTGCTCTACCCACTACGCCATGCCGCCCCGCTTTACCGTGTACCTCTTGCTTGGTATACTTGCTCGTCTCGGTATAAACTATTTGCTTGCCTAACAGAATTTCTATTGCGACATCCAGTGGACATATTCATTTAATTTAAAAATGCAGCTCAATTTTACACTAAGCAAACTCATCTCGCGGGCCGCATTGAACCTGTTCATGTTTGACATTCCTGAGCTAAAGGATCTAATACGTCTAATATGGTGCAGCATTTGCGGGATCACCGCAGAGCTTTACAGTCCAAAGTGTAGTTAAGACAGAACAGAGTTGAATTATGTTAGTTACTTAATTTTTTATTTTCCTGAGGGAAGTCTCCTGAAGGAATCAATAAAGTACCATCTATCCATCCATACATCTATCTAATGAATATTTGAGCTGGTAAATGACAATTACACTTGAGTATATTTCCCACAATGAGCAATAGAGTTAATCTTAGTCTGAAAGTAAAAATATGTATATATTTTTTTTAATAATGATAATACTTTTTGTTTATATTTATTATTCGGAATTTAAGATAGAAAAAAAGAACTTGAGGTGGTTTATTGATATTCTCCACAATGAAGTTACAGTAAAATCAAGCACACATAGAAAATTACATCAATATACACATAATGCGTACTTAAATGTAGGAGTCACGTTAAATTCATAATACAGTTTAAAATCAACTGAAAAAAGCGATACAATTATTCCGGAGAAGATTGGCTCTAATGCCACTAGTTTAGGGTATTATGCACCAGCTCATTGAGGAAAATGAGCAGGGCCAATCGCAGAGCACATACAGTATATAGACACATCATCATTCACACTCACATTCATACCTATGGACAATTTACACTCTCCAATTAACCGAACATGAATATATTTGGATTGTGGGAAAAAGCTGGAGTACCCACACAAGCACGGGGAGATCAAACTCCACACAGAGAAAACCAAAGGGAGATTGGAAGATGCACAAGGTGTAAAGTTAGACGTTACTGTCAGTAGTAATGTCAAAATTAGGCTGGTTTTCACAGGCTTGAACCACAAATGCATTAATCAATTTGAAAAACCTCTCTCTTGAACTTGTCCTCCTTACTTCTGCCGAGTGCCAACTACATTTCAGGGCGGAACAGGTGCGCGAACAGCTGTAGCGCTTATGGTGACAGGTGATTCAGATGCACGTTTTTCAAAATAAGGCATGGAGGAACATTTAAATGATAGTTTATATGTAAACTTTTACGGCCAGTAGTGTGTGAATAATAGATTATATACAGTATATCCATTTATACAATATATTGTTTAAATTAGTTTTCATATAAAACAACAAACAAACAACAACAAAAACCTCAATGTTAAAGGTGTGGCGGCTTTTATTTTGCTGTGGCGATGCGCCACAATCCATTACATGTAAGGGAAACCCTGTTATATGATAAGAGACTACAAACTGGCCACAGTATGAAACTCAAGATTAAACAAAGTGTGCGGTCAAACAATGTTTTAGCAGTAGCACCACAGTTTTGTTTTAGATTTGCATAAGACTTCAGTCAAACCCTGCAATACCTCAATAGCGTGAGAACAGTGTCCTCTACACTGGACATTTTGGGGGGGGGTGTATTTGTCAAAATTATACATATTGGGGGGGAAAGAGCAAAACACAAAATTCCACTGCAGAAAACAGTAGTTATCAGGAGGATCTGACAGATTCCACTGCCAGTGCCATGTGAAGGACTATAATAGGGACCTATTGCAAAAAAAATAGCTAGTCAAAGATCCTCTCTTTGAGAAAAGAACGCAAGATGTTTTTTGGAAACTGATGCTAAAATGTCTGTCGTTTCTAAGTGTTGAACTGAAACTGCAGGTCGGTCTGATTGCCCGGGTCACCAGTTGAGTACTTTGCACAGATCTTATAGGATTTTGTGAAGTTCATGATCGCACCAGTTCAACCAATCCCTGCAAACGTGTGGCCTTGCAAACTCCAAACTTCCTAACACAATCAAAGGCAACCCAGCATCCACTGTTATGTTTGTTTTCTGTGTAGACAAACCAGGAACAACAACAACAGTATCAACTCTTTATTGCTCAGATGGCATAACTTGTATTTTCTCGTAGCTCAGACTCTTTAAGATACTGTCAACAGTGCAACAAAAATAACTGATAGACTGTAAATGGCGCCCAACAGCTCCACAAAGTTCTCAATGATAGCAATTGTTGGCGCATACACAAAAGTTTACAATCAATGAGCAGTTTTCAACTGTAAAACATACGCAGAGAATGCCTGTAACCTGTGGATAACAGCACAGTGGCCAACAAGGGAGTCTTTGGTGGTGTTTGCTTTTATAAAATAGTAATCTGACAAATGGGTTCAGTCTACCATAATTTCCGGATGATACCACTTATTCCCCACACTTTGGACCCTGTGCTTTATACAATACTGCAGATAATTCATTGAATGTTTCCAAGTTCACGAGCGTGTTATGCCACCATAAATTTAGCCCCGTCACATCAGACCAATGAAATTGCCGAACGGGTCACTGTGGACCAATGTAATTGTTCACATTAAATCAAACATACTCTCAATCCTTCAGTCAGCCATTTGGCACGTTATGGACTCACCCTTGTCATGGATAAGAAACAGGTTGCACAAGACACAGCCCCAAAGCTAGAGACAATCGACCCGACCATTACAAAAAAGAAAACAGCCATCACACAGAACTTAAATTCTCCACCACTATCAAGCCCCAATTTTTGTGTTTACCAAATAATGTACACGATTGAGGAAATACAACATATTTAGTTATATTTGTTGAAATCCTGTGCTTTTTTAGGTCATGGTTACAAAAAAACTAATTAAGGGGAACTGCACTTTTTTGAGGGAATTGTACCTTTTATTCACTATTTATATGTAAGACAAGAACACATGTTTTTCTTTTTCTATGCATTCTAACTTGTAAATGAATGCTAGCTAAAGTCAGCTAACAATGGAAGCACTGGTATTCGCTCTATTCCACCTATAAAGCGTGATAAAAACATTCAAAAATCTTGAACGCTGTAAATATGTAATGTAGTAACTAGGGATGTCCCGATCCGATATTTGGATCGGATCGGCCGCCGATATTTGCCAAAAAATGCGTATCGGCAAGGCATGGGAAAATGCCGATCCAGATCCAGTTTAAAAAAAAGACTCAGGTCCGTGTTTTCCAACGCACCGATTTAAATAATACATTCCACATTTCTGCTGCTCCCTAATTTCCGTTCCGCATTTTCCAGCACACCTTCACCACATCCACGGGTCTGTGGATTCTCACGCAGTTGCTTTTAGCTGCTGGCATTACACGATAGGCTCTTCTCACTCTTTCCTGTGTCTCCTTCACACAGACAGCAAGCGCACCTTCTTACACACGTCACATACTGTCACGTCATACGTCACATACGTATACGTCCTCTCCCAGCAGAGAGGTAGCAGCATGGCTAACGTTAGCTGTGATGCTAGCGCAGCCGTGCGAGCAACGTTCCCTCTAAAGGTGCGCGCCTGTGCAATTGCGCACTGCTCAAGCGTCCTCTGCGCACGGCAAATCTATGCCACGCACAAAATCAAATAAAAAAATAAGCTCATAACAATTTTCGACACACGGACATGACAGAGAAAACAGTTTTCGTCATCATTGTTCAGATATTGTAAGGTCTGTCGAGACGCTTATCTCCATTCGGTGCCACACGTCCACACCATCAAAATGCCGAGGCAAACATTACCAGATCAACACCGTATGAAAAAAATAGTGATTTTTTTAGTTGTGAGTTCCTTCTTTGCATGAAAGTTTAAAAGTAGCATATATTAATGCAGTATGAAGAAGAATGTTTTAATGTAGACACATAGAATCATCATACTACTGTGATTATATGCATCAAGTGTTCATTCAAGGCTAAGGCAAAATATCCACATATCAAATCAAATCAAATCAACTTTATTTATAAAGCACATTTAAAATTTACCATATATCGTGTATCGCGATATGGCCTTAAAATATTGCAATATTAAAAAAAGGCCATATCGCCCAGCCCTAGTTCAATGATGCCATTTCTGTTTGTCATGTATAATTTTGTCTATTTTGTGTTTATCCTTGAATAAACAGGTCAGTTTCTTGTTACCAACCATTGTGTATTATTCAAACTCCCCTAATTCAGCTGGCTAGTTGAAACCCTTTTCAACATGATTCTGACAATTAAGTAGGCTAAATAACTTTAAACTTTAATACATGCTCGGATAGGCCAGTATCGGTATTGGATTAGAAGTGCAAAAACAACATCGGTATTGGATCGGAAGTGCAAAAACCTGGATCGGGACATCCCTAGTAGTAACAGGCAAATTCATAACATGTAATATTTCTATATTTTGCTCATTTGAAGCATACATCAGCGTATTCATTTTACAAACGTATCACAACGTTCGCTAATTCCTTCAACAACACTACTGATCATGCAGACTTAATGAAAGACAACAAAGACTACTTTGAAACAAATGATACAAAACCTTATATTTGTGAGCCTGAATAAAAGGACGATGAGTTTTAGAAGTTGTGTGAAACACTAAGCATTATGTAGCAGTGCTAAGTGCTAAACAAGATGTACAAACTACGAACATAATAAAATAATCACTTATCAGTCGGCATTGTGTACAATGTTTGCTCCCACTGGGATGCAGACTGATGGGATGTTTGTATCTTCCCGTTTGAATGAAGAATTATTCATAATCCTCACGTGAGTTAAAAACAAAGGTGGCCAAAAACGAGCGTCTTTGTGTCTTTCTCGCCAACTCCGTGTCTCAATTGAATGGCAAAGTTGACCAACTTCCCGGTTTACGGCCACATGCTTCTTCTATACAGCTGAGAGGCATGATTTATAACCTAGAATAACTTTCACCAGCTCAAAGGTGATGCAGCAGCAGCTCAATATGTCAACGGCTGCATAAGATAGTTATCTCTGTGCACACGGTGCGGCTAAAAGTAGTGCTTATAATAACAATATTGCTAAAAGTTGGTTAATTTTCAGGTCACGAGATGTAAATAGAGTATTATTGGCGGGCTTTATGGGCGCAATAGTGTAGACCTTTTAGCCTAGTGTTTTTCAAACTTTTTTGAGCCGAGGCACATTTTTTGCGTTGAAAAAATCCAAAGGCACACCACCAGCAGAAATCATTAAAATTCGATATTGACAATAAAAAGTCGTCGGATATGACTTTAAAGCATAACCAAGCATGCATCAATATAGCTCTTGTCTCAAAGTAGGTGTACAGTCAACACCTGTCACATCACACCCTGACTTATTTGGACTTTTTTGCTGTTTTCCTGTGTGTAGTGTAGGGCTGGGCGATATATCGCGGGGTTGTCTCTGTGTGTTATAGAAAATGACTATATCGTGATATCGAGTACACATTCTCATGCAGTTGCTTTTAGCTGCGGGCATTACACTACAGGCTCTCCTCGCACTTTCCTGTCTCTCCTTCTCACAGACAGACAAGCGCACCTTCTTACACACGTCACATACTGTCACGTCATACGTCACATACTTATACGCTCTCCCCGAGCAGAGAGGTAGCAGCATGGCTAACGTTAGCTGTGATGCTAGCGGTAATACGAGAGAAAGAAGGTGCGAATCTGGTAACAAATGAAGGAATAATTAATTCCCAAGAAAAACAGAAGGGGTCCATCGTCTGGCGGTGGTTTGGCTTCGAGTGGGAAGATGTCGAACAGACAACCGTAATTTGTCAAGTGTGGGGCAAAAGCGTTGCTGTAAAAAGTAGCATTACTGCTGTAACAAAAAGTTCAGGGTGTCCCAAGTTACCGGAGTGTGTTAGGTGAGGAGGAGGAGTTTTGTTCCTCCAGAGTTGTTGCCGTAGGGCTGTGACGTAGGGTGTGTGTGGTTGTGGAAGGAGGTGTGTGATGTTGACATTAAAGAAGCGGTGGCTACCGAACCTGCTCTAATGTCTCCCGTTTATTATTTTATTAGATAAGTACACTGTATAGGCGAAACTAGGACACTCGGCTACACTGCTAATATGTAGCATCATTACCCGCTAGACAATGAAGAGGGCTTACTCCGCACGTCAATATCTCCGTTCCGTGCCACACGTCCACACCATCAAAATGCCGAGGCAAACATTTCCAGATCAACACCGTATGACAAAATAGTGATTTTTTTAGTTGTGATTTCCTTCTCTGCATGAAAGTTTAAAAGTAGCGTATATTAATGCAGTATGAAGAAGAATGTTTTAATGTAGACACATAGAATCATCATACTGCTGTGATTATATGCATCAAGTGTTCATTCAAGGCTAAGGCAAAATATCCACATATATATCGTGTATCGCGATATGGCCTTAAAATATCGCGATATTAAAAAAAGGCAATATCGCCCAGCCCTAGTGTAGTGTTTTAGTTCTTGTCTTGCGCTCCTATTTTGGTGGCTTTTCTTGTTTTGTTGGTATATTCCTGTAGCAGTTGCATGTCTTCCTTTAAGCGCTATTCCCCGCACCTGCTTTGTTTTAGCAAACAAGAATATTTCAGTTGTTTTTATCCTTCTTTGTGGGGACATTGTTGATCGTCATGTCATGTATGGATGTACTTTGTGGACGCCGTCTGCTCCACACGCTGTAAGTCTTTGCTGTCGTCCAGCATTCTGCTTTTCTTCACTTTGTCGCCAGTTCAGTTGTAGTTTCGTTCTGCATAGCCTTCCCTGAGCTTCAATGCCTTTTTTTTAGGGGCACTCACCTTTTGTTTATTTTTCAGTTTAAGCATTAGATACCTTTTTACCCGCACGCTGCCTCCCGCTGTCGTCTGCATATTGTGATCACGACAAAGCAATTAGCTACCTGCTGCCACCTACTGATATGGAAGAGTATTACACGGTTACTCTGCCGAGCTCTAGACAGCACAGACACTCAACAAGGGCACATTATTTACCGATTATAATTACTGGTTTGCAAAAAATATTTTTAACCCAAATAGGTTATATGACATCATCACACTAGTGTGCCGCGGCACAGTGGTTGAAAAACACTGTTTTAGTCACCTCGTGCTAGCCGTATTTTAGGCAGAGGTGGGTAGTAACGCGCTACATTTACTCCGTTACATCTACTTGAGTAACTTTTGGGATAAATTGTACTTCTAAGAGTAGTTTTAATGCAACATACTTTTACTTTTACTTAAGTATATTTATAGAGAAGGAACGCTACTTTTACTCCGCTACTTTTATCTACATTCAGCTCGCTACTCGCTACTAATTTTGATCAATCTGTTAATGCACGCTTTGTTTGTTTTGGTCTGTCAGACAGACCTTCAAAGTGCCTGCCTTACTGGTGACGTTTCACTTCGTTCCACCAATCAGATGCAGTCACTGGTGACGTTGGACCAATCAAACAGAGCCAGGTGGTCACATGACCTGACTTAAACAAGTTGAAAAACTTATTGGGGTGTTACCATTTAGTGGTCAATTGTACGGAATGTGTACTGTACTGTGCAATCTAATAATAAAAGTTCCAATCAATCAATCAAAAGTGTGAAGGAAAAAAGATACTTTTTTATTTTAACCGTACATCCCGTCAAAAGCCTAAAGACTGACCGCACATGAGGACGTTCCTGTCTTCACAATAAAAGTGCCGCTCCATCGCGCCTGCGCTTTCAAAACAAGAGTCTCCGAAAGCCAGCGCAAACAAGCTAGCAAGCTACGGAGTTTGACGCCAATATATTTCTTGTAAAGTGTATTAAAACGAATATGGAAGCTGGACAAACAAGATGCCAAAAACCCACCACTTTCATGTGGTATTAGACAGAAAGGAGGAACTTTTCTTCTCCTCCGTTTGAAAACGTGGACGTTATCATCACGACTGTCTGATTACAATCAACGCAAGTCATCAGAATGAGGTAATACACCAACTTATATTCTTGTCTTCATGAAAGAAAGGAATCTATATGTTAAACATGCATGTATATTCATTAAAACCCCTTTAACATGTAAACAAAAACAGCTAAATAAATACATATAAATTATATACTGTATATATCAATGTATATGTATGTATGTGTATATATATATATATATATATGAGTGTGTATGTTACTCATCAGTTACTCAGTACTTGAGTAGTTTTTCACAACATACTTTTTACTTTTACTCAAGTAAATATTTGGGTGACTACTCTTTACTTTTACTTGAGTAATAAATCTCTAAAGTAACAGTACTCTTACTTGAGTACAATTTCTGGCTACTCTACCCACCTCTGATATTAGGCATACAAAAAAGGAATACATATGTGTTATAATGAATATATTCAAGCACGTAAGGCTACAACATTCCAGAAAATCCTACAGGGACAGCTCGTCCCTTCTCATGAAAAAGTCTCACGAAGATGATGGAAGTTCTTACCCAGCAGAAGAAGCTTCAGCTCCCGTCTCGCGTCTCTTTTGTCCCGCCGGAGTTGCTTTTCGATCTCGGAGTTGATCCTTTTGGACTCCTTCGCCTCTTCACTCAGGCAACAAGCCATCATGGAGTCAAGAGTCATCCCCGCATCAGACACACAAAGAAGTCCGCCTGACAGACTGTTACTACCGAGTCAAGCTCACAAGTGGCTGCAAATTAAATCCTGATTTTTTTTTTTTGAGCGCCCCTGCAAGTAAGAATGAGTTTTCTACTTTGCTGAGGAATATTTGACAGCAACGAGACTTGACGTCCAATGCAAATGATCGGTTTGCAAAGCTTAGATAAAAAAGAAAAAATGCCAAAAAGTGGAAAAGATCCCTGCCATGGCAAAAAAGGAGCTAGCGTGTTCCCTGCAAGCTGCTAACGTGGAGGGAGGTGGGGGTGTCAAAACTGGATTCCTGGTGTGACTTTTCATCCAATCCCCGACACGAAGCTTAGCCAAAAAAAAGGGCAGCTTTTTAACCTACTGGAGTTCTGAATGGACCACTAGCTACTGGAGTCCCGGAGACAGCGCGACGCCGCCGGCCACGTTTGTTCCGAGCCTCCTGCAAAGCGAGCCGCCCGCGCACTGGTAGCAACAAGCCATCTACCCGCACTCACACGTCGACGAGCTCCCCGGCGTCACACGCGGACTCCGGTGACAAGCATTGCATTTGACAAGGCGCACAAGAGACGGAGGCGCCCCCGGGAGAGGGGAGGGAAGGCGGGGCAGGAGGGCAGGAGGGCAGGAGGGGGGTGGACAGGGATGGCTAAAATAGACAGGCTAACTGTTAGCTTAGCTTAGCTTAGCTTAGTTAGCCATCCCTGCAATTGCAGCTAAAAAGCACAAACTGACATAGGAACGTCATTTTCCCGAGCAAGTTCGTTTCTCCAAATAACCCTTAAATCGTCAAATAGGCACTTTAGAACCAGAACAAGTCATCGTTCCTGATGTTTTTTCCCCCCTTATGGAATTGCGCTCCTCGTCCTGCCTGCCTGGAGTGGCGCTGCCCCATGACGTCACACGGCATTTTTTTATTTTTTTTAACTGAGTGACAGCTGGGCGGGCGAATGGAACTAGAGTTTCCGGGCGTGGGAAGGCGGGGCTTAGTTGCGAGTTTGACGACGTTGCAAGTTTGTCTGAGGAGGACGTCTTCCTTGTTGGGGGCGTGCACGGCGGCCACGCCCACCTCCTGTCGCTCACGCGCTGAACAAGGGGCGGGAGAAACACGGGAGAAAATCAAAACATGCGGGGGCCATTTTGATATTTTTATTTACACAACCAAACAATGTCGATTTTTTAACCTTTAGGGTTCCCCTCAACGACTAAATTCAAAAGTAAGTCAAATATTATGTTCAATCTCTATTAACTTCCGCTCTATCTGTCAATATAACGTTTTTTATGTTTCATTTCCTTCTTGTCAAAACCCTGTTTTTTTATGGCAAAAAAAACACAAATGATGCAACGTTTCACCCCAGAAAAATATTCAAAGTGAAATATTTGATGTGAAGTAATTGGAGCTTAAATCAAATCAAATCAAATTTTTTATAGAGCACATTTAAAATTTACCACAGGGGTAGCCAAAGTGCTGTACAATGAGCAGGTTAAAAGATAAAACGAGTACCGAGCAAACACAATACAACACAAACAGAACACGAGAAAAAATAAATAATTAAAATAGAATTAATAAAAACATAAAAACAGGACCACAGCAGGTGTATTATGGGGCGCCATTGCAGGATGGATATCACTCAGTGTTAAAAGCCATGGAATAAAAGTATGTTTTTAAGAGAGATTTAAAAACAGGAAGAGAGGAGGCTTGTCTAACACTCAGGGGTAGGTCGTTCCAGAGCTTGGGAGCAGCAACGGCGAAAGCTCTGTCACCTCTAAGCTTCAGCCTTGTGTCAGGGACCGTCAACTGCAGCTGATCGGCTGATCTTAAGGATCGGGTGGGGCAGTAAGGCTGAAGGAGGTCGGAGAGATAGGTTGGCGCGAGGTTGTTTAGACATTTAAAAACAAATAAAAGGAGTTTAAAATGTATTCGGTAACGCACAGGGAGCCAGTGAAGGGACGCTAAAATAGGGGTGATGTGCTCACGTCTGCGGGTCTGTGTTAGCAGACGAGCAGCAGAGTTCTGCACGAGCTGCAGGCGGGCGAGGGAGGCCTGGCTAATGCCAACATACAGGGCATTACAATAATCAAGACGAGTCGAGATAAAAGCGTGGATTAATTTCTCAAGATCATGTCTTGATAGAAGCGGTTTCACTTTCGCTATTTGGCGTAATTGATAAAAGCTTTTTTGAACGACGCTGCTGATTTGTTTTTCGAATTTAAAATCTGAGTCGAACTTTACCCCCAGGTTTGTGACAGAGTCGCTGAGATACGGGGTCAGAGTGCCGAGGTCAACGTTGGGGGAGGGAGAGCGACTTGGACCGAACAACATAACTTCTGTTTTATCTTCATTTAGGCTCAGGAAGTTAGCTGAAAGCCAGACTTTGATGTCGTGCAGGCAGTCAATAAGACGTTGAACCGTGTTATTTTGTGCCATGGGAAAATAAATCTGGCAATCATCGGCATAAAAATGAAATGCAATACTGTACTTCCTAAAAATAGAACCAAGGGGGAGAAGGTAAAGCGCAAATAAAATTGGGGCAAGGATTGAGCCCTGGGGGACCCCATGTGGTAAAGGAGCTGTGGACGACATAAAACTGTCTACTTTTACACAAAAACTCCTGTCGGTTAGGTACGACCGGAACCAGTTGAGGGCGGCGCCCTTAATGCCCACACAGTTCTCAAGACGAGTGATTAAGGTGGCGTGGTCGACGGTGTCGAACGCAGCAGACAGATCTAAAAGCACCAGGACAACATATTTACCAGAATCAGTGGACAGGAGGATATCGTTAAAAACTTTTAGAAGCGCTGACTCTGTGCTGTGGAGGGCTTTAAAACCGGTAAATAGGTCAATAGGCGAGGGCGGACCTACGTCACTTCCGCCTGCCAATCCCCTAGCAACCGGTCGCCATATTGAATTCGTTGAAAACAAACCAGCTCACAGCGAACACAGCATTGACAGAAAAGACATTTAACGAGGTTTCACGGCATTTTAAACTGTTCTAAATGGCGTATGATTATGTAAATAGTCTTTCCAGTGAGGCTAGGTTAAGATACGAGTTAAAATGTTCTGTAGTTGGATTAAACGACTGCCCTTATGTTAACATTGATTGCAGCAGGCTCAATGTTTTCACACTCATTTGTCCTTTCCGTTAGATCACTGAAAGGTAGTCGTTTCCCACAGTGTTTCTTTGTACTTTTTGAGTTCTCTGCTGCCGATTCACGCTTTGAAGTTGTCAGTTGATGTCGCTCGTAACTGTCCATCCTATGGGATGCCTTCTTTCCACTCTGTGGCAGGTGAGGTAAGATGGATGGTGCATAATCAGGGTGCATGGGATTCTTTACAGGTCGTCCTGAGAGGGAAAAAATGAAAAAATATTGAGAGATTTGAGGGCTACAACTACAAGTAATGTTTGATTCCAACAAAGGAGACTTGCAGACAGCATTTTACGACTGTCTTGAAAAGTTGATTAAATGGCAACATGAAAATTATAGGGTTTATTGGTTTTTAAAAACCCAACCGTTAAGTGCAAATTTAAATGAAACCGGTTTTCGAAAATAGCCTTTATACCGTATGTTATTGTTGTGCAACAACAACAACTTCAGCTGTCGAACGTTATTCAGTAAAAATTCAACGGGTTCAACATTAGCATGGACGGTATAGCCAAGTTGTGGTTAAGAAGGTGGATTTTTGTTCCTTATATTTACCAGAAACGAAGTGATCCGAACACACGACCCGGGATTTTGGGGGACTCCAGTGAGAACCGTCCTCGTTTTCCCGGTGTAAAGCTGCGAGCCATTTGTCTCGTCTCTGTGGGCTTTTAGCACGCTTTGGCAGAACAAAATACGACCTTTGTTTTCCCTGTTTCCAGTTGTGGTTTGCACAACCAAAAACAACACCGTTTTTTGGCATTTTGGAGGCAGAATGACGGGTTTAATCAGCGCAGGTCGACAGGTTAAAGAGTAATGGCGACGGTTTGTTTTCAACGCCAGTCAGGTTGCTATGGCTCGAAGAACCCGTATGTAGCTCAGTTGCCCGGATGTCGGCCCTGCCCTATAATTCATTAGGATTTTTTGAGCTATGACAGGTTTTTTTGTTATTTTTTGGGGTGCACTAAAAATGTTTTCCACGGAAAAAAATTAGTGCACGCGGGGCCATTTTGATATTTTATATGTTTGTTTTTTATACTTTTAGGGCTATCTGTCGAAAAAAAAAATTGTTATGAACTTTTAGTCAAAATCGTGTTTTTATGGTAAAAACACCAAAACATTTTCCTCCAAAAAACTATTCAAATTGGAATATTTGATGTGAAGTAATTGGAGCTTAAACAGGTCAATAATTCATTATTATTTTTTGAGCTATGACAGGTTTTTTTAGGTGCACTAAAATTATTGGGGATCCAAAAAGGCCCCACTCATAAAAATGTTAAAAAACAAGTCATACATTTTACATTTAAGTCATCAGGGGTCTCCATATGTTTTCCACGAAAAAAATTAGAGCACGCGGGGCCATTATAATATTTTTATTTACAGAACCAAACAATGTCGAATTTTTTAAACTTTAGGGTTCCCCTCAAGGATTACATTTTAAAATAAGTCATATATTATGTTCAACCCTTCAATCTCTCGATCAACTTCCGGTCTATCTGTCAATATAACGTTTTTTATGTTTTATGCCCGTCTTGTCAAAACCCTGTTTTTTATGGCAAAAAAACACAAATGATGCAATGCTTTACCCCAGAAAAATATCCAAAGTGAAATATTTGATGTGAAGTAATTGGAGCTTAAATAGGTCAATAATTCATTATGATTCTTTGAGCTATGACAGGTTTTTTTGTTAATTTTTGGGGTGCACTAAAAATGTTTTCCACGGAAAAAAATTAAAGCACGCGGGGCCATTTTGATATTTTATATGTTTGTTTTTTATACTTTTAGGGCTATCTGTCGAAAAAAAAATGTTTTATGACCTTTTAGTCAAAATCGTGTTTTTATGGTAAAAACACCAAAACATTTTCCTCCAAAAAACTATTTACATTGGAATATTTGATATGAAGTAATTGGAGCTTAAACAGGTCAATAATTCATTATTATTTTTTGAGCTATGACAGGTTTTTTTAGGTGCACTAAAATTATTGGGGGTCCAAAAAGGCCCCACTCATAAAAATGTTAAAAAACAAGTCATACATTTTACATTTAAGTCATCAGGGGTGTCCAAATGTTTTCCACGAAAAAAATTAGAGCACGCGGGGCCATTTTAATATTTCATATGTTTGTTTTTTATACTTTTAGGGCTATCTGTCGAAAAAAAATGTTTTATGACCATCCATCCATCCATTTTCTACCGCTTATTCCCTTTGGGGTCGCGGGGGGCGCTGGAGCCTATCTCAGCTACAATCGGGCGGAAGGCGGGGTACAGCCTGGACAAGTCGCCACCTCATCGCAGGGCCAACACAGATAGACAGACAACATTCACACTCACATTCACACACTAGGGCCAATTTAGTGTTGCCAATCAACTTATCCCCAGGTGCATGTCTTTGGAGGTGGGAGGAAGCCGGAGTACCCGGAGGGGACCCACGCAGTCACGGGGAGGACATGCAAACTCCACACAGAAAGATCCAGAGCCCGGGATTGAACCCAAGACTACTCAGGACCTTCGTATTGTGAGGCAGATGCACTAACCCCTCCTCCACCGTGCTGCCCTGTTTTATGACCTTTTAGTCAAAATCGTGTTTTTATGGTAAAATCACCAAAATCCAATATTTTCCTCCAAAAAACTATTTACATTGGAATATTTGATGTGAAGTAATTGGAGCTTAAACAGGTCAATAATTCATTATTATTTTTTGAGCTATGACAGGTTTTTTTGGGTGCACTAAAATTATTGGGGGTCCAAAAAGGCCCCACTCATAAAAATGTTAAAAAACAAGTAATATATTTTACATTTAAGTCATCAGGGGTCTCCATATGTTTTCCGCGAAAAAAAATTAGAGCACGCGGGGCCATTATAATATTTTTATTTACAGAACCAAACAATGTCGAATTTTTTAACCTTTAGGGTTCCCCTCAAGGTTTACATTTTAAAATAAGTCATATATTATGTTCAACCCTTCAATCTCTCGATCAACTTCCGGTCTATCTGTCAATATAACGTTTTTTATGTTTTATGCCTGTCTTGTCAAAACCCTGTTTTTTATGGCAAAAAAACACGAATGATGCAATGTTTTACCCCAGAAAAATATCCAAAGTGAAATATTTGATGTGAAGTAATTGGAGCTTAAATAGGTCAATAATTCATTATGATTTTTTGAGCTATGACAGGTTTTTTTGTTATTTTTTGGGGTGCACTAAAATTATTGGGGATCCAAAAAAGCCCCACTCATAAAAATGTTAAAAAACAAGTCATACATTTTACATTTAAGTCATCAGGGGTGTCCAAATGTTTTCCACAAAAAAAAATTACAGCACGCGGGGCCATTTGGATATTTTATATGTTTGTTTTTTTTACTTTTCGGGCTCCCCTCAAGTTTGGTCCTGAGGACACCCGTAAGGGTGTCAGTCATAAAAAAGTAAAAAAAATAAGTCATATAAAAATGTATTTTTTAGTCAAGGCTTAAATCTCTAGATCAACTTCAGGTCTATCTGTCGAAAAAAAAAGAAGTTTTATGACCCTTTTAGTCAAAATCGTGTTTTTATGGTAAAAACACCAAAATCCAAAATTTTTCTCCAAAAAACTATTCAAATTGGAATATTTGAGATGAAGTAATTGGAGCCTTAAACAGGTCAATTATTACTCACATTCATTATACTTTTTGAGCTATGACAGTTTAAAAAAAAAAGTCCCACTAAAGTTCTTTGGGATTCAAATGGGTCCCACTCATAAAAATGTTTTAAAAAAGTCATTTGTTCATGTTTTTGTTGTTTGTTTTTATGGAAAACGTTTTTGTTTGGCAAATACACAAAATATGCAACATTTTATCCCCCAAATATTTCAAAGTGGAATATTTGATGCGCAATAATTGGAACCTTGAATAGATCAACAATTGGTTGAATTTGATTCATTATTATTTTTTGAGGAATGACGGCTTTAAAGAAAAAACAGCCTGCGATAGTGCAACTTTTTCTCGTTACATTTCACCTGTTTTCTCTTTTTTTCCACTTTTTTAACAGTATTTATGGATTGTGCCGCAGGCCGTTAAAAAATGAGCTGCAGGCCACACTTTGGACACACCTGAGCTAAACTAAACCTGTCATTTCAGTCCAACAGGTAACACAATAATTCATTACATTTGTACTTCACCAAATACATAAAATACTTATAATCCAAACACAATACTTTGGACTGGTCAAAGATCATCTATACCAACGGCTCTCAACTACTTCCACTGTGGGACCCACAAAGACAGTCACCACACAAAGTGAAATATTTCAAGAATGTACTTCATAATCATTTCAATCATTATAATTTACAGCTAGTAAAAACCCAAATTTCGGTGTCTTGTGAGATTTGAAAAGTTGTAAACTACCAGTTTATGAATGAACTGCAAAAACTTCCCAAGCCTTTCTTTGTCTTAAACCTCAAGTCAAAATACTTTAAAAAAACAACAAAAAAAACATTTGTTTATTGGATTTCTAACATATACAGTCCAAAAAAATACAATTAGACACGTGTGAAATGTCGTTTTTTTCTGAACTCAAAACACTTTTATACACTGTAAAAAAAGAAGGCAGTATATTTTACCATAAAATTCTACCAGAATTTTACTGTAAAAACAGTGACCATAGATTTTACGGGGGGGAAATGGCACCTAAGAATGTACCGTAAAAATAATAGTGATATAAATTTTCAGTTTACAGTAATCTATGGATTTAAAAAAATTTTTTTTTTACCGTGCACCGTAAAAAAAAGTCAGTAGATCTTATGGTAAAAAAAAACCTGGCAGCTGAGTGGTCAGAATTTTACTGTAAAATTAACAGTGGTGTCAATTTAAAATGTACAATAATCACTGTTTTTTATGACAGTGCATTGTTAGTAGTTTTTACGGTAAAAACTGGCAGCTCAGAGCTCAGACACCAGTATTGTATTGTAAGAACAAAAAGTGGTATAATTTTTCCATTTACCGTAATGCACTGTAAAAACGACTGTAGATTTTACGGTTAAAATTTTTTTACTGTAAAATTAACAGTGGTGTCAATTTTCAATATACAGTAATCTACAGATGTTTTTTTTCCAAGCGCACTAGTAAAATATCTGTGGATTTTAATATGAAAAAAATGGCAGTTCAGTCACTAGAATTCCACTGTAAAAAAAAAATTGTATACTTTTTTTCAGTTACAGTAATGCACTGTAAAAACCACGTCTGTAGATTTTACAAAAAAAAATGACCGTAAAATTAACAGTGGTATGTATCTTCAATTTACAGTAAACACTGTTATTTATGACAGTGCATTGTAAAAAAAAAAAAAAAAAAAAAAGTTAAGTAGATTTTACGGGGGGAAAAAATGGCAGTTTATTCACCAAATTTTTACTGTAAAAATAAAAATGGTATAATTTTTTCATTAACAGTAATGCACTGTAAAAACTACGTCTGTAGATTAAAAACAAAACAAAACACTGGCACCTCAGTCACCAGAATTTTATCGTAAGAACAAAAGTGGTATCATTTTTCCAATTACCGTAATGCACTGTGAAAACGACTGTAGATTTTACGGTAAAAAAATTGGCTGCCGAGTCGGCAAAATTGTACAGTAATATTTACAGAAAATTTTACAAATGTATGATATTCTCACTTCTAGAAATGTGTGAGTAGGAATGATTCGCAACTGATAATGGGTTCTCACCGTTCACCGAAAAGAGCCGTTGAAAACACTCCACCCGTTGGCCAAGGCCACATCTCCACCAAGCAGAGACAGTGGAAGATCTCTGATCAACACCACTGCTGGCTTGGAAAACGATCTCCCAGCCTAAATAACAGAAGCACCTGTTGTTTTTAAGGCGCTACCGCAGAAAAGCTAGTCAAAGATCCTCTAGCCGAGTCATACCAAAGACTATAAAAATGGGAGCCATTACCTCCCTGCTTGGCACTCAGCATCAAGGGTTGGAATTGGGGGTTGAATCACCAAAAATGCTTCTCGGGCGCGGCCACTGCTGCTGCTCACTGCTCCCCTCATCTCCCAGAGCGTGATCAAGGGTGATGGGTCAAATGCAGAGAATAATTTCGCCATACCTCGTGTGTGTGTGACTATCATTGGTACTTTAACTGTATTTGACACAAGAACTGTGCTGTTTTAAGGGCCTACTTGGGGAAACCTTGTCAAAGATCCTCTATTTGACACAAGAACTCTGCTGTTTTAAGGGCCTACTTGGGGAAACCTTCTCAAAGATCCTGTATTTGATGAGAGTGCTCTTTTCTTTTTAAGGACCTACTGAGAAACGCCAGTCAAAGATCCCATATGTGACAGGTGTACTTCTTTCAAAAACATGATCGAAGATCCCGTATTTGAGAGACCACCATTCCAAACATCATGGATCACTTGTGTTTTCCTTTCATTTCCGCATAAAGAATGGACGCTGCGTGCTTTGAATTGGAAAAAGTAGCACCATCAGGTGGACATGCATAAAAATGAAGAAGTGACCAAATTAAATTAGGTGTGTTCCGATCTGATACCGATATCCGATATTGGTGCAATATCCGGGAAAATGATATCGGATTGCATTTAAAATCTCTGATGCAAGCTGGGGGTGCGGCATCCAATAAGCACACAAGGTTGGTCTTTTCTTCTATTTTTAGCCAAGTCATTTACAAAAAGGTAAAGATGCCTACTAGGAGCTGGCAGCTACACAACAGCTAAGCGCACAATAGCAAGACCTACGCAAAAGTGTCCTTACTTGACCGTCTAAAAACAGCACATTGGTCACATAAACAAGTATCAAATATTTATAGTTGCATATTCCTCACACATACTGGATGTTTTCTAAAACGCTATGTAACAAAGGTGTCCGCATCATTCAATTTACTTCATGAATTATTGCAGCCTTTAGGTGTCGCCAAAGACAGATTACCACTCCACTTCATCTTAAAGACAGCGTAATGACAGTGTTCTTCATACCTACCATTGCTCTCTGAGTAGTTTCACTCGAGCTAACCTTTTCTAACATTCCACACTACAAAATAATGAAAATATGAACTAGGGCTGCAGCTAACGATTATTTTTCTATCGATTAATCTATAGATTATTTTTTCGATTAATCTATAGATTATTTTTCCTTTTACCGATTTTTTTTTAAATTTAAAATGAAGAGGAAAAAATAAATGTAGGCCAGTTTTTTCAAAAGGCATGGCTTTTATTTACAAAAAAAAAAGTATGGCCACTAGTCAGTCAACATTGACAACAACATGACAAAATATTCTGTAACAATGTAAACATTTAAAACTTTTAACATTTAACAAAATTAAAAGTAGCTTATTTGCTTTTTAATGTGCAAATATAAAAGTAAACATCCAGTGCAAATCTTAATATTCTGGAATAGTATAAGCATTTAAAAAGTAAAAGTATTGCTTATTTTGCTTTAAAATGTGCAAAAATAAAGATAAACATCCAATACAAAAAAGTGTAAAACGGAAATATTCTGTAACAAGTGTAAACATTTCAACAAAAGTAAAAGTATTGCTTATTTGCTAAAATGTGCAAAAATAAAGCTAAACATCCAATACAAAAAAGTGTACAGTGTAAACATTTCAACAAAAGTAAAAGTATTGCTTATTTTGCTTAATAACACAACAATGATAGTATAATTAAAGTGAAAGTTAATTGTTGGTTTGTACATAGTATATGTAACTGTTAATGTTGTAAAAGGTATTTGCACAACTAATTAACGTTAGCGTTTGTGACACGTCTTGTGCCGTGGGGTTCTTTCAGGACCGACAGACTGAACGCCAGACGGCTTTGCCAGGTTTACAATCTTTTAATTTTACACAAAGTCTTTTCTCTTCCAACTGCGCGGATCGCGCACCTGGGCACGATTGCGGCGTCGCTCCCGGCGCGCCCCGCCTCGCTGCTCGCTCGCCGCCGCCGCCTCTCCACAGCGTTAAAGAGGAGCGCGTCTTTGTAAACACTGAACAGGCACGCCAAACGCGCCTCTCAGAGCGAAACGGTGCTTTAGTTTATGAATTTACAACGCAGATACAAATGACACATTCGTGTTTTTGTGTAATAATGACAACGTATACGCACGCGGACGATTGACTTGTTGATGGTGATGGCAAGAACGCTGTCGGGGGTTTTCTTTTCAAATGTTCGTTCATAGCCGTTGTGCTGCTATGATAGGCCATTTCCGCTCGACACAGTGTGCATACAACAACATTATTAGGCCGTTTATTGAAATACTCCGACACTTTTGATGACTTTTGGCGTGCTTTTTTCCCCTCGCTCGCATCGTCTGCTTTGCGCTCCGCCATGACAGTAAAGTAGTGTGACGTAAATATGCGACGCGCCGACGCACAAAAACGGCGTCGACGTATTTACGTAACCGATGACGTCGACTACGTCGACGCTTAATATGAACAGTGATATCACATCAGGTTAATATCGATATAGTAGCGAAAGTAAAAAAAAAAAGTGGTATTGGGATTGTAGGAGGGGTAACATAACAGATATAGGTGCATTAATAGGCTCCATTAGGGAACAGGTGACAATGTTACAAATGACAAAGGTACAACATTTCTAAACGGTTGAATAAATATTGATGAAATCCACGCCCCACTGAACAAACTTGTGTTCTTCTGTGAAGAAGTCAATATTTCTGACGCCAAATGTTGCCGTGGGACTGAAGAGCAGCGTGTTTAATGAGGAGACTTGTGCGGGGAATAAAGCGCTAAAAAGTGCTATCAAGTTAGTCCAAGTCCTTCCTTGCGCAAATATTGACAGTATCAGTCGGAATATCCAGTTTGGGCAGAAGAGAAAGTGACTCGGCCCAGATATGATTGCCTCTTAATGTACTAATGATCTATAATTTATTGTGACTTACTTCATGTTTGTTGTTTACACAGTCTAGCAAGTCTAATTGCTTGTGTGCTAATTCGAGATGATAGTGTTGGACTTAGTGACACCTTGTGGACTTTTACCGTTACTGCAGGCTCACTATAGACGCGCCCACTATGACGTCACAAGTTTCGCATTTTATCATTCTTTTTTCCCCCTCCCAGCAAAGATATGAAGTCAGCTTTCTTTAAAAGTCAACACGTGTGTTGCTCATACAACACATCTTGAAAGGAGCAGGACAAGACACAAACCTGGTAGAACTACATGGAGTTAGGAAAATGAAATGTACTGTAATATTACAACAAATAACACGGCAATTAACTGTTATTTCACAGTAAAGTACTGTAATGCAATTTTTTATACGTTTTGGCTCATTTGAAAATAAGAGTGGAATTAAAAAAGTAATAATACTATTAATAATTATAATAATAATATCATTAATGATAATAGTAATAACAATATTTATAATAATAGTAGTATTGATAATAATAACATTGATAAAGACAATAACTATAATAATATTGACAATAATACAATTAATAATAATAATAATACTGCTAAAAAATAATAAAGATGATGATAATATTAATGATATCCATAACAATATTAATATTGATGATAATAATAATTATATTATTTATGATAATGTAATAATGATGATAACATTGATAATAATAATAACAATAATATTGATAATATAAATAATTAAAGTAATAATAATAATAACAATATTAACATTGATAATAACAATAATGATCATAAAAAATGATTATGACATTTAAAATAATAATAACAACAATAATAGTATTGATAATAACAATAATGATAATGATAATAATAGTAATAATGATATTAATATTGATAATAATAACAATAATAGTAGTATTGATAATAATAATAAAGATAACAATAATAATAATATTGATAATGATGATAATAATATTAATAATAATACTATTGATAGTCATAATAATATTCACAGTAATATTGATAATAACAATTGTAATAATATTGATCATAATAATAATACTAACAATTTTAATATTAATAATATGAACAATAATAATAATAAAGATAATAATAGTATAGTGTTCATTAAAATAGAATAAATCTATGGTCAGGTAGAGATGATGTTCCTTTTATGACTGCGTTCAGATTAATGATTGATCACAGCTGGTTTCCCACAGCAGCCAGTCACAGGGGACAAAGTCTCCTCCCAACGCTGTCTCATTGCCACCACCATTGTGGGGCGGCTGTAAAACAACAACAACAACAACAAAAAGATCCATTGCGAAATGATAAGCACTTTGTGCCGCCGCAGCAACTTTCCAGAACACAGTGGGAGGATGAGGAAGATCATTTCCTCCCACGCCCTCTCACATTGTTGTAATTCCCTCTTGCCTTTTTCTTCCCTGGCTTTCCTTTTCTTTTCGGCGCGCCCTCTTTCCCCGCAGAAACCCCAATTGTCCTCCCTGCGTAGTGTGAAGGCATCCCTCAAGCCCCTTCTTTAGAGGGAGCAACCCAATACGCGCCTCTCGCTACTTCCTCTCACCTGGTTTCCATGGCGACAGCGAGCTCAGGTGATCTCCGTATGGGAGGCTGAGAGAGTCCAGACAAACTGGTTCCACTGGCAGACACAAAAGAAGGAGTGAAAACATGAAACATCTTGTGAGATTTGTCATGGTTTCATGTGCGCACGCAAGCAAACTAATCTCTTAGATAAATATGCTGTAAAAGTACAATAAGTACATTTGAATACAAAGTTATCTCCAAGTAGTGAAAACACTCACAGGCGACAGAGGCAAGGAAAACACACTAACTGTGTTGTTGTTGTTGTTGATATTGACATGTTTCATCACAACTTCCTTCAGCCCTGACCTCACTTCAATGCCATGTCAAGCTACTGATGCAAAATGATTGATTTCAGCTATGAAACTTTCAAAATAAGAGCCTTTTTATTCCAATGTTCATTGTTAGAAATACTGTGAATGAGCAGCAAGTAGATGTGTAACTATCACACTTGAAATGTTGCATGTTTATGTACTTTTATTCGGATACTTCAAAGCAAGAGTGTTTTTCGTGCGGTGCAAATCTGGCATGTTTTTAATTGTAAAATCTATGGTCATTGTTTTGACAGTGCATTACTGTAAATTAAAAAACAGTACCACTATTATTTTTCCAGCAAGATTCTGATGCATGCGCTGCCATTTTTTTTGTTGCCCTAAAATCCGTGGCCATTGTTTTTACAAGGAATTAACATAAGTGGAAACATGGCACCACTTTTATTTCTACAGTAAAATTCTGGCCACAGAGCTGCCATTTTTACAGTGCATCAATGTAAATGGAAAAACAGTACCACTTTTTTTATGGTAACATTCTGGTGATTGAG
Organism: Nerophis lumbriciformis; assembly: GCF_033978685.3. Classification (NCBI taxonomy): domain Eukaryota; kingdom Metazoa; phylum Chordata; class Actinopteri; order Syngnathiformes; family Syngnathidae; genus Nerophis; species Nerophis lumbriciformis. Next base: position 1,990,316 of record NC_084561.2, read on the forward strand.
CTGCCAGATTTTAAATCTATTAATACTGCAGTCGTTTTGACAGTGCATTACTGTAAATGGCAAAACAGTGCCACTATTATTTTTTACAATAACATTTTGACGGATTAGCTGCCTTTTTCTGTTGTTGTTTTTTTTTTTTTACTGTAAAATCTACGGTTATTGTTTTGACAATGCATTACTGTAAATGGAAAAACAGTACCACTATTATTTTTACAATAACATTTTAGCAACTGAGCTGCCAGGTTTTTTTTTTTTTTACCGTAAAATCTATGGTCACTGTTTTGAAAGTGTATATTGCAAGTATTAAATGGAACCACTTTTATTTTTACAATAATATTTTGGCAACTGAGCTGCCCAAAATGTTTTTTACCATAAAATCAATGGTCATTGTTTTTATAGTGACTTACTACTGTAAATGGAAAAACAGTACCACTATTATTTTTACTGCAAAATTTTAGCAAATAGGCTGCCATTTTTGTTTGTTGTTTACTGTAAAATCTATGGTCATTGTTTTGACAGTGGATTACTATAAATGGAAAAACAGTACCACTGTTATTTTTTACAATACAATTTTGGCAACTGAGCAGCCCCATTTTTTTTTTTTACTGTAAAATCCATGGTCATTGTTTTTATAGTGAGTTACTGTAAATGGAAAAACAGTACCACTGTTACTTTTATTGGAAAATGTGTGTTCATTGTTTTTGCAGTGCAAGTGGAAAAATGGCACCACTTTGATTTTTACAGTAAAATTCTGGCGACTGAGCTGCCAATTTTTGTTTACCGTAACATCAATGGTCCTTTTTTTTTTTTTTTTTTTTACAGTGCATTACTGTAAATGGAAAACAAGTATACCAATATAATTTTTGCAGTAAAATGTTGGCGACTGAGCTGCCAGTGTTTTACCGTAAAATCTTTGGTTATCATTTTTACAGTGCAAATTGCAAGTATTAAACGGCACCACTTTCATTTCCACAGTAAAATTCTGTTTTTTAAAATTGTGAGATCTATGGTCATTGTTTTTTCAGTGCAGTACTGCAAATAGAAACGATACCACTATTATTTTAGGGTACAATTCTGACACCTAAACTGATATATATATATATATATATATATATATATATATATATATATATATATATATATATATATATATATATATATGTGTGTGTGTGTGTATGTGTGGGAAAAAATCACAAGACTATTTCATCTCTACAGGCCTGTTTCATGAGGGGGGGTTCCCTCAATCATCAGGAGATTTTAATGGGAGCATTCACATACCATGGTTTATATAGGGCACAGAGTGGGTGGGTACAGGCTGGCGTAGGGGCGTGGTGATTGGCTCATGTGTTACCTAGGAGGTGTTTCCGTCTGTGGCGGCATGCTGATACAATTTCGCTGCGCTTGTTGAGGGATGACAGGTCTGGACGGTAAATAATAAACAGTTTCTCTTTCAAGCATAGGTTGCATCTTTTATTACCACTATTGTAAGGTGTGCTGGATGCAAGAATTTGCCATGTTATTGAATATTCAACATTATTGTCTTTGAGGTCCCAAATGTGTTTGCTGAGTTCTGTGGTATTTCGCAGGTTTTGGTTCCTGAAAGAAGCCTTGTGATTGTTCCATCTGGTTTTAAACTCTCCCTCGGTTAATCCTACATATGTGTCGGATGTGTTAATGTCCTTGCGTGTTACCTTAGATTGGTAGACAACTGATGTTTTTAAGCACCCCCCGTTGAGAGGGCAATCAGGTTTCTTGCGGCAGTTGCAGCCTTTGTTGGTTTTGGAGTCGCTCTGTTCGGGGGCCGACGGCTCATTTGCAATTGTCTTGTTGTGGTTTGAGATCATTTGTCGTACGTTGTTCATACAGCTGTAGCTCAATTTAATGTTGTTCTACGATAAGAGCACTATTTTTTTGGATAATCTTATTAAGACATATATATATATATATATATATATATATATATATATATATATATATATATATATATATATATATATATATATATATATCTGATATATGTATATATCTGATAGTATATATCTGTATCATGAATCAATTTAAGTGGACCCCGACTTAAACAAGTTGGAAAACTTATTGGGGTGTTACCATTTAGTGGTCAATTGTACGGAATATGTACTGTATTGTGCAATCTACTAATAAAAGTCTCGATCAATCAATATTTTTTTTTAACCATAAAACCTATGGTTATGGTTTTTACAGTGCATTACTGTAAATGTGAAAACAGTATAATTGTTATTTTTAGGGTACACTTCTGGCGACTGAGCTGCCATATCGTTCATTCTGTGGTAAGTGTCAAAATGGGAAACTTCCAGAATCTTACATCAGCTGCTTCTCAAGTACCCCTGAACCAGCAGCATAAAGCATTTTAGGCAGGAATACATCAAACATCGGATTTATTTACTGTCTAAAACATAAACCACTTGGAATCTTCTTGTTTGAAACATTTACAAATAAAATGCATATTAAACAATAAAATGTTTCATTTCAAAAGCTACTGACGTTACGTTTTTTTTAATCATCTGTAAGCTATAATCAACAAAATTATTTAAAAAAAAATAGATTCTTTAAAGTATTTCACTCTATGGAATATAAGAGTTACATTTTTATGTCACTACTGAAGTACATTTGCTTTTTAAATATGTTTTAGTGAATTCCTTTTATTTCTTCGACAGCTCTTATTTCGAAGGTCTGTATCGCGCGACTTCCGGCGCCGCATGCGGTGAGCTTGCCGCGTGTCGCCGCCCGGAGCGCATTCCACCTGCGGAGCGGAACCGACACCGCCGCACATTCCTGTCGAGGCGCGGCGAGCAGGTTGGCACGTCGTGAGAGAGAGAGAGAGAGACGAAGAAAGAAAGAAAGAAGGTTGTTTTATTTCCCAAATGGACGTCTGACGACGCGCTGCTTAGCGTACCTGCACTTAGCGTACCTGCACTTAGCGTACCTGCACTGGAGCGCGCAGCTGAAGGGAAATGGACCGCGGAAAGGAGCTACTAGAAGCGCGTGTGAAGCCACTGATTTAAGGTAAAGGAATTAAGCCTCTTTTCATCTTTTATTCACCAAAAATTCACGTAAACACACTTTGACAAATAATACTCAATGAAACATGACAATATATGAATCACCAAAACTACACTGTATGGTCATGTCTTTTATTTTGTAATAAAAATAGGAATATCTTCATATTACATATATTAATGCACAAAAAAGGGACATGCGGTAGAAAATGGATGGATGGATGGATATTAACCTTCATATATATATATATATATATGTATATGTATATGTATATATATATATATATATATATATATATATATATATATATACTGTATATATATATATATATATATATATATATATATATATATATATATATATATTAGATATGCACGGTTTGCGGGCACAACCGCGGATTATCTGCGGATCGGGCGGATGAAATTAAAAAAAATTAGATTTTATCCGCGGGTCGAGTCGGGTTGGGTCGGGCGGTTGAAATAAAAAAAAAAAAGATTTTAAATAGATTCAGGCGGGTGGCAGTTAAACCAATTGGTAAATATATATACATAGTTAAATGTTGTTACCTACATACGAAAAACGAGCAGGCACCTGCAGCATATGCCACAACAGAAGAAAGAAAAAAGAAGAGATGGACACTTACGGAGCGGAGAAGGGACGCCTCGCCGGGGTCCGGGACCGAGGCCCCTTCCCCCGAGAGGGCCCCACCGGGAGCCGTAGCTGAGGCGATCCGCGAGAAGGGCCCGATGCACGTCCAGGGTCACCACCGCGCCCACCGCACCGACACCCCGCCTCGTCCGCCTTCGCCGCGGCCGGCGTCACGCGCAGCAGGTAAGCAGCTTACCTGCCCACCACCCCCGTGGCCGGGGGCTCGTAACAGGGATCACTCCGCGCGCTCCGCCCGCGCAGCTTACCTGCCCGCCACCCCTGTTGCCGGGGGCGCGTAACAGGGGTCACTCCGCGCGCAGTGCGCTCACGAAAGGGGTGGGGCTCACCCTGGTTGATATAGACAGCAGGACGGTGGCCATGGAAGTTGGAACCCGCTAAGGAGTGTGTAACAACCCACCTGCCGAATCAACTAGCCCTGAAAATGGATGGCGCTGGAGCGTACCCGGCCGTCGCCGGCAGTGAGATGCGCTTGGAGGTGCGCTCCGCGCGGCTCCCATATGATTGCGCACTGGTGTGCGTCTGGGTCGTGACAGCGTGGCACGCAAATGTCTGTGCTGCATTGGATCAGTCTCCTTTCTTTAACAGGCAAAAGCTTTATAACCTCACTAATGCCTTGCATCGTCTATATTAGATATATAACAACGGGCAGGTGCGGTTCTGATCAAATGTTAGGTCGGTTAGATGCGGTTGCGGATGAAATAATTGCCTATCCACGCATCTCTAATATATATATATATATATATATATATATATATATATATATATATATATATATATATTAGGGGTGTGGGAAAAAATCGATTCGAATTCGAATCGCGATTCTCACGATGTGCGATTCAGAATCGATTCTCATTTTAAAAAAACAATTTTTTTATTTATTATTATTATTATTATTATTATTTATTTTTTTAAATTAATCAATCCAACAAAACAATACACAGCAATACCATAACAATGCAATCCAATTCCAAAAGCAAACCCGACCCAGCAACACTCAGAAGTGCAATAAACAGAGCAATTGAGAGGAGACACAAACACCACACAGAACAAACCAAAAGTAGTGAAACAACAATGAATATTATCAACAACAGTATCAATATTAGTTACAATTTCAACATAGCAGTGATTAAAAATCCCTCATTGACATTATCATTAGACATTTTAATTTGCCCAGGTCTGATCTCACGTCTTTGACAATCAGCATGATTTTGTAACGCTCCAATGTTTTATTAATATGCTGAAGTTTAACGCATTAAACCATTTTAACATCATTAAAACAACAATTACAGAAAACTACTAAAATTTCAACCTTGAGCGGGGATCGAACCTAAAACCTTCTAGTCGGCAACAGGGTATAACAGACGGCAACAGGGTATAACAGACGGCAACAGGGTATAACAGACGGCAACAGGGTATAACAGACGGCAACAGGGTATAACAGACGGCAACAGGGTATAACAGACGGCAACAGGGTATAACAGACGGCAACAGGGTATAACAGACGGCAACAGGGTATAACAGACGGGCGCCACAAAGTCTACTGGAAGTCGTACCAGGAAATTTGTTGTGAGTGTTCTGAGTGACACAGAACAATGTGGCCAAGTACGTATGGGGTAACATTTTATATGAAGCACCTTTTCCTCCCATCATTTCCGTTTGAAAGTGCACGGCTAAGTTCTAGGATCTCTTTGAGCAGAAGGTGGCTGATATGACAAAAGATATTTCCCCCACATCCTTTTTATTCAGGTGAAAGCAACATTCATGCTAACGTTATGTTGCCAGCACATAGTCAAAGTGTTGCTGCAGTTGTGCGTGACCAAAGATGGTATATTGTGAGAGGATGATCACGACATGGTCACACCATGTGCTACACAAAGTCAACTTCTACAAAAATACAGCAGACACGACCTCGGCATCCTCAAAGGTAGTTATGGCCTTGGCTGCGATGGAACAAAAAAGCCCTGAAAGGCGTCCTCGAACCTAAAACCTTCTAGTCGGCAACAGGGTATAACAGACGGCAACAGGGTATAAGAGACGGCAACATCACGGCGTTTTTACGTAACACGTGAGTCTGCTCCTGCCGTGCTTGCCAGAAAAGAAAGTGAAAATGACTTCTGTTTGAAGCCTAAGTAGTAATTACACAGTGGTAATTAATCAGACCTTCCGGGATATTGGCAGTAATTCTTCTCAAATCATTTAATCAAATGATTCATAACTTTGTTCATAACTGCCTCGCATATTTTGGCCAATCAGCGTCACTTTCGACGATGGAATCTGTCTCTGAGCGCAGCCCAAACACCTAATCCAGGTGTGCCCAAACACCTAATCCAGGTGTGTCCAAATTATGACCCAGTTCAACCAACAATCTGGCCAGGAAGGATGTTTACATATTACATTTAATATATCTTAAGGGTTGATATGTGCTTATTTGAATGATTCTGGCCATTGAGCATTTTTCAATGCACATCATTTACTTATATGGCCCAATCCAAACAACCTTCTCTAGTCATGGCACAGAAAATAAATTAAACCAGCGCAAAAAGTCAACACACATAACACAACCTGCTCACTGAACTTGTGGATATTATAAAAAACAGCCAACTAATATAAAAATAAACATTCTAAATTGCATCCATGTAAATCCATTGCAAGGCATGATGGGGAAAAATGCAAAAAAAACTCTCTCCACACTTGTCCATGTTTGGCACATTTTAGCTGATTGAAATTTCTGGTTGATTAAACAAGGTAGGAGTTGAAGTTTCACATGCTCTTTATATTCAATTGTAATAATTATTAATTATATATGTATTATATTATTAGAATATGTACACACAAACCTACACAGAAGGCATGTTTTTTTTGTGTGTCGTCGAAGCAGAAACAGTAAAGTGTAACGCTATATCAACACTTAATTGCTCAACCGGCACAACTGTCATCCTCTCGTGAAGCTCAGACCTACTTCCTGTTCACGGCGCTAAGCCTTCTGGGTAATGAAGTATATAAACATGTAGCGAACACACTGGCATCCTCACTTCCTATTTTCTGTGTATTTATTCAACCAAAGTTTATTCAAAGTAAGAACATATTCTCATCTGCAATGCTGACTCAGCAAAGAGGCAGAATTGACATGTTGGAGATGTTGAAGTATGATGATAATATCTCCTCAGTTACCCATAAAAATTAGCTCTATAGATTGCGCTCAACAATTCACAAATAGTGTTGGAACATAAATGAATGTTTAAGATGGATAGGGCTGGGCAATTAAAACGATATCAATATATATCACGATAGACACAATTGATATCAATACAAAAATGCGTCCGATAAAACTATTGAAGAAAAAAAAAATTCTATGTCGTAAAAAAGCAGAAGTTGCAAAGCAAGGTTGGTTGCATGAACAAAGGCACTCACTCTCTGGTTACCAAGCAACACAGGAAGTGATCACTGATGGCACTTTTTTGGATTCTTTTCAAAGGGGCCGTAGTCAGACCAATGTGGTCTGTAAATGATGCAAGGCGTTCGTCCCCATCAAGATTGGTAATACCAAACCACCTTAGCCGCGCTCACCCTTTAGAGCACAGCTGTAACTTCCTGGCACTACTCCTGCAGAAAATAGTTCTTATCAGACCCCAAAAGGGACAAGCGGTAGAAAATGGATGGATGGGTTTCTCTATATTGACATTTTCACACTTTGAACTATTTTCTTACATTGTCTTACATAGTCCTTATTTTTGCACTTTAAGAGATTATTGTTAGGTGTTCAATGTGATTTTACAAATTTAGTATAAGTCGCTCCGGAGCAATGTTCCCTCTAAGTGTTCATGTGTGTGAGCAAACACAAAAAGTCCCTGAGCATTGAGTGGAGCACATGTGAGCAACATCACACGTGGCAATACCAGCAGCACAAACCAATCTTTTATAATAACACTCAGTCATTTTCATGAGATTATTTTCTAATATTAGTGATTTGGCCCACTTGTAATGAAAATAAAAGACATCTTGTTTTTCATAAGCTATGGATTAGTATTGTACAATATGTCTGGGTGGGGGTCCTGCTTTGGAAATCATGTGTACCCCTTTCAGAGATCACATTTAGTTCCCCTTAAACATCCTCATGTTGCACAATGAAATGTAAGCATAGGATGAAGTGTGCATTCCTGTAACTTTCTCTAGTAACAGCATTCCATGATTAACATCAATAAATTAACATTAATAATAAATGACAGTAGAATAAGCACACGTATGACTGAGGAGTCATAGTGTAACTTTGTGTGGTGTTTGAGTTGTCCAACTTTTTGTGTGGCCATAAACGCACCAGTGGCTTAGTGCTATGCGTGTTGGTGACAGATGACAAGTTGCGTTTGGCCTGCTTTGTACGGCAGAAAATGACTAGTTTTTCGAGATAGAAGTTTTTTACTCATGTTTTTGGTGTGGTTATGGCCCAATATAAACAGTTTTTCTCAATAAAGTGATCGATATAATTCCTGTCCTCGAAGCATCTCGATAGACGTTACAATAATTGAACGGTGTTCAATTGAACGGTGTTGACGAACACCGTTAGGGCCGCTTGTTGTCACTGTCACTCAGAGTTGCATTGCAAAATTACACAGAATAAATGTGTTTATTTTGTTTAGAATTCAGATGGGTTTGATTTGGTGCGCGGCATATATTTGCCGTGCGCAGAGGACGCTTGAGCAGTGCGCAATTGCACAGGCGCGCACCTTAGAGGGAACATTGCTCCGGAGTATAAGTCGCACCGGCCGAAAATGCATAATCAAGAAGGAAAAAAACATATATAAGTCGCACTGGAGTATAAGTCGCATTTTTTGGGGGAAATGTATTTGATAAAAGCCAACAGCAAGAATAGACATTTGAAAGGCAATTTAAAATAAATGAAGAATAGTGAACAACAGGCTGAATAAGTGTACGTTATATGAGGCATAAATAACCAACTGGTATGTTAACGTAACATATTATGGTAAGAGTCATTCAAATAACTATAACATATAGAACATGCTATACGTTTACCAAACAATCTGTCACTAAATCCCATGAAATCTTATACGTCTAGTCTCTTATGTGAATGAGATCAATAATATTATTTGATATTTTATATCATTTCACACATAAGTCGCTCCTGAGTATAAGTCGCACCCCCGGCCAAACTATGAAAAAAACTGCCACTTATAGTCCGAAAAATACGGTACATTTATTCAGTGTTTCCATTTCCTTTCTGCCTTAATAGCCGAGGGGTTTATAACCAGAGGAAGGTCACATCTGAAATACAAATCTTTAACATCCATCCATCCATCCATTTTCTACCGCTTATTCCCTTCGGGGTGACGGGGGGCGCTGGAGCCTATCTCAGCTACAATTGGGCGGAAGGCGGGGTACACCCTGGACAAGTCGCCACCTCATCGCAGGGCCAACATAGATAGACAACATTTACACACTAGGGCCAATTTAGTGTTGCCAATCAACCTATCCCCAGGTGCATGTCTTTGGAAGTGGGAGGAAGCCGGAATACCCGGAGGGAACATGCAAACTCCACACAAAAAGATCCCGAGCCGGGGATTGAACCCAGGACTACTCAGGACCTTCGTATTGTGAGGCAGATGCACTAACCCCTCTTTAACCGTGCTGCCCATAAAATAAAAAAATCTTTACATTTAATATATTTTTATCCTGGTCCTTCTTTTCAATAGGCCACAAAAATATCAATAATGATTGCTATTGACCGATACAAAACACTTACTTGGAAGCCCGTGTTCTCCAAAAAAATAACATCAGTACTGTATTGGTTTTCCAATTGTTGTTGATTACAAGGAACACTTCAATTATTGCGAACAAATTCATAAAATGACAAGTTGTTCAGTGGTTTGTGCAGCAACTCTCTGAAAAAGCTGCCTCCAATTCAGGCATCATGGCCCCAACAATCACAAAATGTGGATGCGATGTGGCGTCAGTCCGAGGTGTGTTTAAAGTGTCCCGCGCTGTATTTGCATCATCACAAAACGATAGCACAAATCCTCAAAGTACAGTATGATGAAACCGCACAGGGAATAAGATGCAACGTAACCCCGGGAGATCACAGGTTTGTGTCCCTTATGTCGTCATGCTCAGGAGCGTACTTATGTTGCCTTCCATTTGTACGGAATTTCCCAGTTCCTCGTCCGAATTTCAAGTGGAAAGCCCCTTGAAGTCAGAAAGCAAAGCACCAGTTCATTTCAAAGATAGCTGCTCTGAATGTAAACAATAATATAAGCTACCATCATATCTGTTATCAGCACTTCTGATTATACTTGTTGTCGTAATAAATCAGCCATAAACAAGGTATTGTCGTACGTTTAAATATGGCAAGGACACTGTAGTGTAAAGTAGCTTTATTTCACCTGGTACAGTATATATATATACACTGTTGTATTCCTCTTCATCCGCCTTGTTTGAAGGTTGCAGAAAGAGTGCATATAAGTTGTTCTTATCCGGACAAGGCAAGCGCACAAATAGCTTTTCGTGAACGTGGCCATCTTGATTTCCAATCTCGTCACTGGAACGCTCACAACTTGGCTGTGACGTCATTCCCAGATCCCACTTCCAACTTCCGAGGTAACTGGAACGCAGCGTTAGACATTTGGGGGCCCAAGGCAAAAGTAGTTGTAACAAAAACATGGTCATTTAGCTTGTTGTTGGAAACGGTTGTATTTTCTTTGATGCATTCTAAATATTAAATAAAAGCAATCAAAAGTCCGCTTACAATGAGCTTATTGGAGTCGCTCTATTCTGCCTTCAAAGCCCTTAAAAGAACATCCAAACACCTCCATTGAGGTTTTATATACATGATGTAAGTATATATGTCATGTAGTAACATTCATAATAACATGCAATATATACATGATGTAAGTATATATGTCATGTAGTAATATTCATAATAACATGCAATATATTCATGATGTAAGTATATATGTCATGTAGTAACATTCATAATAACATGTAATATATACATGATGTAAGTATATATGTCATGTAGTAACATTCATAATAACATGTAATATATACATGATGTAAGTATATATGTCATGTAGTAACATTCATAATAACATGTAATATATACATGATGTAAGTATATATGTCATGTAGTAACATTCATAATAACATGTAATATATACATGATGTAAGTATATATGTCATGTAGTAACATTCATAATAACATGTAATATATACATGATGTAAGTATATATGTCATGTAGTAACATTCATAATAACATGTAATATATACATGATGTAAGTATATATGTCATGTAGTAACATTCATAATAACATATAATATATACATGATGTAAGTATATATGTCATGTAGTAACATTCATAATAACATGTAATATATACATGATGTAAGTATATATGTCATGTAGTAACATTCATAATAACATGTAATATATACATGATGTAAGTATATATGTCATGTAGTAACATTCATAACAACATGTAGAGATCCAAACTTTTGTCTTTAAAGGTGCAGTCTTTTACAAATGCTGGCCAAAGTGTAAAGATCCAAAACTCTCCGCTCAGTGGAGACATGTGATGACGTCATGGTTGTACGATGTCACTTCCAAACTCAACAACACTGCCTTGCTGCCTTTAAAGCAGTGGTTCTCAAACTTTTTTTGTCATCCCCCACTTTGGACAAGGGGGAGTTTTCAAGCCCCACCTGCCCCCATCGCCCCAACAGAGCGCTAATGCCAAGCTTTAACATTTTAAAATTTATTGAACATCAAATTGTATACATTCGAACTCAATAACATAAAATAACATCAAGTTCAATAATAAATAAAATAACTTCCATCAAGTTCAATAATAAATAAAACAAAAGTATTATAACTTGCATCAAGTTCAATAATAAATCAAAAAAAGTGTTATAACTTGCATCACGTTCAATAATAAATAAAAAAAACTGTTATAACTTGCATCAAGTTCAATAATAAATCAAAAAAAGTGTTATAACTTGCATCACGTTCAATAATAAATCAAAAAAAGTGTTATAACTTGCATCAAGTTCAATAATAAATCAAATAAAAGTGTTATAACTTGCATCAAGTTCAATAATAAATCAAAAAAAATGTTATAACTTGCATCAAGTTCAATAATAAATCAAAAAGTGTTATAACTTGCATCAAGTTCAATAATAAATCAAATAACTTGCATCAAGTTCAATAATAAATCAAAAAAAGTGTTATAACTTGCATCAAGTTCAATAATAAATAAAACAAAAGTGTTATAACTTGCATCAAGTTCAATAATAAATCACATAAAAGTGTTATAACTTGCATCAAGTTCAATAATACATCAAATAACTTGCATCAAGTTCAATAATAAGTCAAAAAAGTGTTATAACTTGCATCAAGTTCAATAATAAATAAAACAAAAGTGTTATAACTTGCATCAAGTTCAATAATAAATCAAAAAAGTGTTATAACTTGCATCAAGTTCAATAATAAATCAAAAAAAGTGTTATAACTTGCATCAAGTTCAATAATAAATAAAACAAAAGTGTTATAACTTGCATCAAGTTCAATAATAAATCAAAAAAAGTGTTATAACTTGCATCAAGTTCAATAATAAATCAAATAACTTGCATCAAGTTCAATAATAAATACAATAAAAGTGCCACTTTGCAATCTTTGCAAAAAAAAAAGGAGGAGCTATGCATTTGGCAAGACAGGGCAAGTGACAGCACTTTCCCCCAGGAGAGCCACCTTTCTTCACTGTGAAACAGCACGGCTGTATGATCAGCTCCCATTTCCTCACACAGTGCAGAGAACAGTCGCGCTTTCAGTGGTCGTGTTTTGATCAAATTTACCGCGCTCACAACATCTGTTAAAACCTCATTGAGTTCGGGGCTGAGCTGCCTTGACGCGAGTGCTTCCCGGTGAATGACACAGTGTGTGCCCGTCACATTTTTGTTTCTCTGCAGGCGCTGGCTCTGGCTCGACGACCTTTGAGGTGCGAGTCACTAATGTATATATTTGTGTAATTGTGATCCACACATTAGCCTGCTACCCATCCGCGCGAAAGTTTGTTCCGCTTAGCCCCGCCCCCATTAGTTACTGTTGCTATGTCTGTCAAACTTTCGCTCGTACCGAGAAATATAAAGCCTACAGTAAAAATAAGTACCGGTAATTTCCATTTATTTATATAGCGGATTTCACAGACAGAATCACAAAGTGATTTACAGTGTGTATAGAAAATGAAAGCATAGTAAAAAAATAATCTAAGAATATAATAATTAAAAAAAAAAATTTAAAGTGAAATTTCCTCCCGTTCCTCGCGCCCCACCTGTCATGTCTCTATTCCACACCAGTGGGGCGCGCCCCACACTTTGAGAAACGCTGATTTAAACACATTATAAGAGGACTTAATGTATGTTTGAACGTAAACATTCTGCTAGTTTCACTCAACATGAATAAAAAGACAAATCAAAATGTGCTTAGTGACACTGCCGCCAGCACTAATGACAGTCAGCTGTTTGGATATGATGGCTGTGGAACCTCCACCTGATGGAACAACAACTTTGTCAAGCAATACTTTTTGCTACGTGTCATAAGAAAAGTGCAACCTTATCTTATGTTTTTAGTCCTTGTTTAACAACAAATCATGAAGTTAACTTGTAGATGGAGCCACGTAAAAAGCCACCAAGCAACTAAAAAATAGCATCTTCCTTGTAGTGTGTAGTGATGTTAAAGACAATATACCTTCATTACACATGTACTATATATTCATTGTAGTGTGTACTGATGTTAAAGACAATATACCTTCATTACACATGTACTATATATTCATAGTAGTGTGTACTGATGTTAAAGACTATATAACTTCATTACACATGTACTATATATTCATTGTAGTGTGTACTGATGTTAAAGATTATATAACTTCATTACACATGTACTATATATTCATTGTAGTGTGTACTGATGTTAAAGACAATATAACTTCATTACACATGTACTATATCAATATATCAATGATTAAATGCTTTATAATTCCTTGAGAGTTCTGCAGCGGTACACACACACACACACACGTCCGTGTACTTCATATAGATACCTTATACAGACACTTTATAAAGATACTTAAACATGCAAAATGGTTTTGTTAGTGCGTGCTGATTTGATAAATAATGTAGACTTGACTGCACATGTAATTACATCACCATGTTGATGAACATGTTCTAGTTTTATGAGTGTTGGCTTTCAGCAGCACATTCACTCTTTAATAATGTTCCCAGGATTCTTTAATAATGTTCCCGTGTACATGCAGGCAGGTTTTAAAGACAATTCACTTGTCATTGTACATGTAAAGTATATCTAAATAAACATAATAGGAGGTGTAATGCTGCACCAAGTCAGATATTGCTGCTTTTTTTCAGGCTTCTGATTGGACAAAAAGTGCATGACAGCAAGTGTGTGTGTGTGTGTGTGTGTGTGTGTGTGTGTGTGTGTGTGTGTGTGTGTGTGTGTGTGTGTGTGTGTGTGTGTGTGTGTGTGTGTGTGTGTGTGTGTGTGTGTGTGTGTGTGTGTGTGTGTGGACATAGACACTTTTGAAACTACACTTGCGTGGATGGACATTGTTTTAACCCCAAATATGTCTTTTTCAAACTCTTTGTGTTCCTGTGGACATGGCCTAAAGCTCATGTTTGGCACGGACTGTTTAGGTCAGGGGTCGGCAACCCGCGGCTCTTTAGCGCCGCCCTAGTGGCTCTCTGGAGCTTTTTCAAAAATGTATGAAAAATGGAAAAAGTTGAGGGGGAAAAAATATATATTTTTTGTTTTAATATGGTTTCTGTAGGAGGACAAACATCACACAAACCTCCCTAATTGTTATAAAGCACACTGTTTATATTAAACATGCTTCACTGATTCGAGTAATTGGCGAGCGCCGTTTTGTCCTACTAATTTTGGCAGTCCTTGAACTCACCTTAGTTTGTTTACATGTACAGGTAAAAGCCAGTAAATTAGAATATTTTGAAAAACTTGATTTATTTCAGTAATTGCATTCAAAAGGTGTAACTTGTACATTATATTTATTCATTGCACACAGACTGATGCATTCAAATGTTTATTTCATTTAATTTTGATGATTTGAAGTGGCAACAAATGAAAATCCAAAATTCCGTGTGTCACAAAATTAGAATATTACTTAAGGCTAATACAAAAAAGGGATTTTTAGAAATGTTGGCCAACTGAAAAGTATGAAAATGAAAAATATGAGCATGTACAATACTCAATACTTGGTTGGAGCTCCTTTTGCCTCAATTACTGCGTTAATGCGGCGTGGCATGGAGTCGATGAGTTTCTGGCACTGCTCAGGTGTTATGAGAGCCCAGGTTGCTCTGATAGTGGCCTTCAACTCTTCTGCGTTTTTGGCTCTGGCATTCTGCATCTTCCTTTTCACAATACCCCACAGATTTTCTATGGGGCTAAGGTCAGGGGAGTTGGCGGGCCAATTTAGAACAGAAATACCATGGTCCGTAAACCAGGCACGGGTAGATTTTGCGCTGTGTGCAGGCGCCAAGTCCTGTTGGAACTTGAAATCTCCATCTCCATAGAGCAGGTCAGCAGCAGGAAGCATGAAGTGCTCTAAAACTTGCTGGTAGACGGCTGCGTTGACCCTGGATCTCAGGAAACAGAGTGGACCGACACCAGCAGATGACATGGCACCCCAAACCATCACTGATGGTGGAAACTTTACACTAGACTTCAGGCAACGTGGATCCTGTGCCTCTCCTGTCTTCCTCCAGACTCTGGGACCTCGATTTCCAAAGGAAATGCAAAATTTGCATGGTTGGGTGATGGTTTGGGGTGCCATGTCATCTGCTGGTGTCGGTCCACTCTGTTTCCTGAGATCCAGGGTCAACGCAGCCGTCTACCAGCAAGTTTTAGAGCACTTCATGCTTCCTGCTGCTGACCTGCTCTATGGAGATGGAGATTTCAAGTTCCAACAGGACTTGGCGCCTGCACACAGCGCAAAATCTACCCGTGCCTGGTTTACGGACCATGGTATTTCTGTTCTAAATTGGCCCGCCAACTCCCCTGACCTTAGCCCCATAGAAAATCTGTGGGGTATTGTGAAAAGGAAGATGCAGAATGCCAGACCCAAAAACGCAGAAGAGTTGAAGGCCACTATCAGAGCAACCTGGGCTCTCATAACACCTGAGCAGTGCCAGAAACTCATCGACTCCATGCCACGCCGCATTAACGCAGTAATTGAGGCAAAAGGAGCTCCAACCAAGTATTGAGTATTGTACATGCTCATATTTTTCATTTTCATACTTTTCAGTTGGCCAACATTTCTAAAAATCCCTTTTTTGTATTAGCCTTAAGTAATATTCTAATTTTGTGACACACGGAATTTTGGATTTTCATTTGTTGCCACTTCAAATCATCAAAATTAAATGAAATAAACATTTGAATGCATCAGTCTGTGTGCAATGAATAAATATAATGTACAAGTTACACCTTTTGAATGCAATTACTGAAATAAATCAAGTTTTTCAAAATATTCTAATTTACTGGCTTTTACCTGTATATAGTCATTACCCCCATTTTTCCCCCAGACAAAAATAAACGTCATGAACAGTATATAGATTCACCCGGTCACAACATTAAACAAACCTGCACACTCTGTGATCGATTCAGAGAGTGCATAAAAAAACACCTGATTTTAGGAGCATTTATGTCGGTGTTATGTGCATGCAATGATTATAATTGATAATATAAATATTTATGTTGTATCAAAAACAAGGACCAGGAAAAAAATATACTAAATATCAACATTTGTTTTTTAAATGTATCCTTCCTCTGATTATAATGGCCTAAGCTATCAAGGCAGAAAGGAAAGGAAATGGAAAACAATGTAAGCAAAATTGTCAAATCCCATTAAACACTTAACTTAAAATGAAGGTGCAAAAATAAGGAATATGTAAGCAATGCTTAATAAAGTGTAAGAAAATAGTGCAAAGTGTGAAAATGTCAACATAGAGAAACCTGAGAAGAACTATTTTCTGCAGGCTTAGTCCCAGAAAGTTACAGCTGTGCTCTAAAGGGTGAGCGCGGCTAAGGTGGTGTGGTATTACCGCTCTTGGTGGGGACGAGCGCCATACCGTCGAGGTGACTTTTCCTTTTGTATCCACAATTTCTTCGCTCTCTGCGGCACTCATTTTGACTTTCTCTTCTCAGGGTTTAAATGTGGCGCACCGCCACGGCAATATCATAGCCGCCACACCTTGAAAACATGGTTGGGTTTTTTTAATACTTGAAAACAGATAGGCTCCAGTGCCCCCCGCGACCCCAAAGGGAATAAGCGGTAGAAAATGGATGGATGGATGGATGAAAACAAATGAAAGTAATATAATGTATCGTAGCCTTTAAGAGAAGTCACGCAAAGTCATACACTATTTGGTCCATTTAAATGCCAACAAACAGCACAATTCCAACAGGTTTTACCTCTCGTGCAAACCCTTTCGCTTACACTTCCTCATTCTCTGCTAATCTGCTGTCAGGCGCGGACGGTGTGCTTGAAAAAACTGAAACCACACGAACACAAAACTTTAACACCAGTTGGTCGTTACAGTATGACTGGATATTTATACATATATATGTGTATCCTATTATTTGTGCACTATTGCCTAGCCATGCACTGAAAACTCGGCCACCGAAAAAAGACAATCACTGAAAAGAGCGCCGCTGAGCCAGGATGTAAACAAGACGCACAGGATTGTCTGGAGCGTTGTCAGCATGTCTGTGATTTGTATATATATTGCAGTTACACCCACGGAAAACCATCTGCAAAATATGCATTTTTTAAGAGGACAGTGGCGACTTTTAAGAAGAGAAAGTCCAAGTAGAGCAACAGCGCCAAGCAAGTGTGACGTCATGCTGGCTTCAGCCTCTCTAGAGGGACAGAAGTAGACTCTAAACACCAGTACATTCTATAATAACCCCAGAAGAAGATGCTCGATTTGTTGCTAGTTGTTTTTAATTTAAAAAAAAAGTCATTAAAAGTCTGAAACACTTGAACAATTCTCAACAAAGCACCTTGTACAATAAGCATCAACAATTGATATGGCAAAACGATGTAAAAATATATGTTAATACTAATAACACTTAAAAAAAAAAAAAAATGTATCTATACATTTTTTTAGCCTTTTTAAAAAAAAAATCATACAAACCCCGATTCCATATGAGTTGGGAAATTGTGTTAGATGTAAATATAAACGGAATACAATGATTTGCAAAACATTTTCAAGCCATATTCAGTTGAATATGCTACAAAGACAACATATTTGATGTTCAAACTCATAAACATTTTATTTTTTTTGCAAATAATCATTAACTTTAGAATTTGATGGCAGCAACACGTGACAAAGAAGTTGGGAAAGGTGGCAATAAATACTGATAAAGTTGAGGAATGCTCATCAAAGACTTATTTGGAACATCCCACAGGTGTGCAGGCTAATTGGGAACAGGTGGGTGCCATGATTGGGTATAAAAGTAGATTCCATGAAATGCTCAGTCTTTCACAAACAAGGATGGGGCGAGGGTCACCACTTTGTCAACAAATGCGTGAGCAAATTGTTGAACAGTTTAAGAAAAACCTTTCTCAACCAGCTATTGCAAGGAATTTAGGGATTTCACCATCTACGGTCCGTAATATCATCAAAGGGTTCCGAGAATCTGGGAAATCACTGCACGTAAGCAGCTAAGCCCGTGACCTTCCATCCCTCAGGCTGTACTGCATCAACAAGCGACATCAGTGTGTAAAGGATATCACCACATGGGCTCCGGAACACTTCAGAAATCCACTGTCAGTAACTACAGTTGGTCGCTACATCTGTAAGTGCAAGTTAAAACTCTCCTATGCAAGGCGAAAACCGTTTATCAACAACACCCAGAAACGCCGTCGGCTTCGCTGGGCCTGAGCTCATCTAAGATGGACTGATACAAAGTGGAAAAGTGTTCTGTGGTCTGACGAGTCCACATTTCAAATTGTTTTTGGAAACTGTGGACTTCGTGTCCTCCGGACTAAAGAGGAAAAGAACCATCTGGATTGTTATAGGCGCAAAGTTTAAAAGGCAGCATGTGTGATGGTATGGGGGTGTATTAGTGCCCAAGACATGGGTAACTTACACATCTGTGAAGGCGCCATTGATACTGAAAGGTACATACAGGTTTTGGAGCAACATATGTTGCCATCGAAGCAACGTCACCATGGACGCCCCTGCTTATTTCAGCAAGACAATGCCAAGCCACGTGTTACATCAACGTGGCTTCATAGTAAAAGAGTGCGGGTACTAGACTGGCCTGCCTGTAGTCCAGACCTGTCTCCCATTGAAAATGTGAAGCCTAAAATAGCACAACGGAGACCCCCGGACTGTTGAACAACTTAAGCTGTACATCAAGCAAGAATGGGAAAGAATTCCACCTGAGAAGCTTCAAAAATGTGTCTCCTCAGTTCCCAAACGTTTACTGAGTGTTGTTAAAAGGAAAGGCCATGTAACACAGTGGTGAACATGCCCTTTCCCAACTACTTTGTCACGTGTTGCAGCCATGAAATTCTAAAGTTGATGGTTATTTGCAAAAAAAAAATGTTTATGAGTTTGTCTTTGTAGCATATTCAACTGAATATGGGTTGAAAAGGATTTGCAAATCATTGTATTCCGTTTATATTTACATCTAACACCATTTCCCAACTCATATGGAAACGTGGTTTGTATGTCAAATCACGTGATGACGTCACGGTGACCACGCCCCTAACCACGCCCCCACTGCCACAGGTATTCTGGCACTCTATGTTCAAACCCTGTCAGTCCATGCAAAGAACAAAGAACCAACCACGAGACAACAACATAGTCAAACTTCGCAACTTCCGGTTTCTTCCGAGGAATTTGATATAACTTTTTCATCGAACACTTTTTTTATTATCAATTACATGTCTTTCGCAATGTATAATGATATTGTTTTATCGCCCAGCTCTACTATATCCTACTTTTTTGTTGTGTTTCCTTAAAGCCTGTAGCAGCTCCTCTCCCCGAGGGCTTGACATGATGTTCCATGAATTGTATTCCGTTTATATTTAAACAAGTGTAAAAACTTATTGGGGTGTTAGCATTTAGTGGTCAATTGTACGGAATATGTACTTCACTGTGCAATCTACTAATAAAAGTTTCAATCAATCAATCAATCAATCCAAATAAGTAGGTCCACCTCGCTGTGACATCACAACGTAGCCAGACTGCAAAACCCAGTGAACAGAGACATCCAAAAGTGTGTGCAAGCTCACGGCAAAATGCATAAATTTAAAAAAATTAAAATTGTTTTAAATTGTTTTAAAAAATTAAAAAAAATTTTAAAAAAAGTTTTAAAAAAATGTACAAAAAAAATAAAATAAAAAGCATTTTTAAAAAATTTGAAAATAATTTTTTACCTTGAAAAAAAAATTTTACCTTGAAAAAAAATTTTTACCTTGAAAACGTTTTTGTACCTTGAAAATCATTTTTTACCTTGAAAACAATTTTTTACCTTGAAAATCATTTTTAACCTTGAAAAAGAAAAAATTTACCTTGAAAATTTTTTTTTACCTTGAAAATCATTTGTTTACCTTGAAAATCATTTTTAACCTTGAAAATTTTTTTTTACCTTGAAAATTTTTTTTTACCTTGAAAATCATTTGTTTACCTTGAAAATCATTTTTAACCTTGAAAAAAAAATGTTACCTTGAAAAAAATGTTTTACCTTGAAAATCATTTTTTACCTTGAAAAAAAAATTTTACCTTGAAAAAAGAATTTTACCTTGAAAATCATTTGTTTACCTTGAAAATCATTTTTAACCTTAAAAAAAAATTTTACCTTGAAAATTTTTTTTTACCTTGAAAATAATTTTTTACCTTGAAAATCATGTTTTAACTTAAAACATTTTTTTTTTTTTTTTTTAAGTTTTTTTTTAATTTTTGTAAAAATTTTAATTTTTTTTTTAATTTTTTTAATTTTTTTTTTTTTTTTTTTTTTTAAATATTTTTAAATTTTTTAAATATTTTTAACTTTTTTTTTCTTTTTTAAACTTTTTTTAAACTTTTTTTTTTTAAATGTACCCTAACCCTAATCTTAACCCTAACCCTAACCCTAATCTTAACCCTAACCCTAACCCTAACCCTAAAAAAAAATGTTAATTGTTAAAATTGTTTAAAAAAATTTAAAAAAGTTTAAAAAAAATTAAACAGATAAAAAAAAAATTTTAAATAAATTTTTTTTTAAAAATTTAAAAAAAAATTTTTTAAATTAAAAGAATTTGAAAATCATTTTTTACCTTGAAAATAAAATTTTACCTTGAAAATTTTTTTTGTACCTTGAAAATCATTTTTAACCTTGAAAAAAAAATGTTACCTTGAAAATTTTTTTTTACCTTGAAAATAATTTTTTACCTTGAAAATCATGTTTTAACTTAAAAAATGTTTTTTATTTTTTAAATTTTTTTTTTAATTTTTGTAAAAATTTTAATACATTTAAAAAAAAATTAAATTTTTTAAAATTAAAACAATTTTTTTTAATTTGTTTAATTTTTTTAAATTTTTTAAATTTTTTTAATTTTTTTTTAATTATTAAAAAAAAAAAAAAAATTTTTTTTTAATTTTTTAATTTTTTTTTAATTTTTTTAATTTTTTTTAAAAAATTTTAAAAAAAATTTAATTTTTTAAATTTTTTTAACTTTTTTTAACTTTTTTTAACTTTTTTTTAACTTTTTTTAAAACTTTTTTTAACTTTTTTTTAAATTTGTTTTAACCTTTTTAAAAAAATTTTACCCTAACCCTAACCCTAATCTTAACCCTAACCCTAACTCTAATGCAACATTCCCATCACTAATAGCCAACATTTTACAAACCCCAAAAGCAGTGAAGTTGGCAGGTTGTGTAAATGGTAAATCCATCCATCCATCCAGCTGCATTCGGGCAGAAGGCGGTCTACACCCTGGACAAGTCGCCACCTCATCACAGGGCCTAAATGGTAAATAAAAAGAGAATACAACAAATCCTTTTCAACTTATATTCATTTGAATAGACTGCAAAGACAAGATATTTCATGTTCACACTGAGAAACTTTGTTATTTTTTGCAAATATTAGCTCATTTGGAATTTGATGCCTGCAACATGTTTCAAAGAAGCTGGCACAAGTGGCAAAAAAGACTGAGAAAGTTGAGGAATGCTCATCAAAGACTTATTTGGGCATCCCACAGGTGAACAGGCTAATTGGGAACAGGTGGGTGCCATGATTGGCTACAATAGCAGCTTCCATAAAATGCTCACTCATTCACAAACAAGGACGGGGCGAGGGTCACCACTTTGTCAACAAATGCCTGAGCAAATTGTTTAAGAACAACATTTCTCAACCAGCTATTGCAAGGAATTTAGGGATTTCACCATCTACGCTCCGTATATCATCAAAGGGTTCAGAGAATCTGGAGAAATCACTACACGTAAGCAGCTAAGCCCGTGACCTTCCATCCCTCAGGCTGTACTGCATCAACAAGCGACATCAGTGTGTAAAGGATATCACCGCATGGGCTCAGGAACACTTCAGAAACCCACTGTCAGTAACTACAGTTGGTTGCTACATCTGTAAGTGCAAGTTAAAACTCTCCTATGCAAAGCGAAATACATTTATCAACAACACCCAGAAACGCCGCCGGCTTCTCTGGGCCCGAGCTCATCTAAGATGGACTGATGCAAAGTGGAAAAGTGTTCTGTGGTCTCACGAGTCCACATTTGGAATTGTTTTTGGAACCTGTGACCGTCGTGTCCTCTGGACCAAAGAGGAAAAGAACCATCCGGACTGTTCTGGAGTGAAAGTGTAAAAGGCAGCATGTGTGATGGTATGGGGGTGTATTAGTGGCCAAGGCATGGGTAACTTACACATCTGTGAGGGCACCATTAATGCTGAAAGGTACATACAGCTTTTGGAGCAACATATGTTGCCATCGTTATCATGGACGCCCCTGCTTATTTCAGCAAGACAATGCCAAGCCACATGTTACAACAGCGTGGCTTCATAGTAAAAGAGTGCGGGTACAAGACTGGCCTGCCTGTAGTCCAGACATTGAAAATGTGTGGTGCAATATGAAGGCTAAAATATGAGAAGTGAGACTGTTGAACAACTTCCCAAACCTTTACTGAGTGTTGTTAAAAGGAAAGGCCATGTAACACACTGGTAAAAATGCATTTTTTGCAACGTGTTGCTGCCATTCAATTCTAAGTTCATGATTGTTTGCAAAAAAGACAAAAGTTTCTCAGTGTGAACATGAAATATCTTGTCTTTGCAGTCTATTCAATTGAATATAAGTTGAAAAGGATTTGCTGTATTCTCTTTTTATTTACCATTTACACAACGTGACAACTTCACTGCTTTTGGCTTTTGTAACAACATTTTTAAGGCGGGATATTTCATTAAAAAAAAGCTCATCATTTCAGTAAAAATGTTGTGAAATATGAGAATTGTGATCTTAATTCTAAGAAACAAAATCAAGTTCTTGCCAGAATCGGAGCTAATAATCTCAGTAAACTACAGTTTTTGCTTGCTAAGCATCAAAACTAGAGATGGATCCATTGGTTGGGGTCATAAAAGAAGCACGTCAATTGAGAGATAAGGAGGGCAGCTAATAAGTCACATAGCAGCAGCAGAAGCAATGCATTGTGGGAGGTTTATCACTAACGCTCACCTCCTTGAACCTCAGGCGTGTGGGGCCATGGCGAGCTGCTGGGACTGCTGCCGGCGAGCGTGCATGTGCTTCCTGTCCGAGGACGAACAGATCAGCATCAAAGTGGACAATGAGATCATGAAGATCCTGAAGAAGCAGAAGAAGAAGGACCGGCAGGAGATCAAAATCCTGCTGTTGGGTGAGCGAGCGCCTTTAATGACGTCCACGCAGATACTGTAAGTAGCGTGGCGCTGACGCAACACTTGGCCCGGCCTGTTCGGTGACCCCGAGCCGAGCGCCACAAGTATGTCAGGCATGCTCCACGTGTGAGAATGCCAAGAATGGTTGAGATTGTAATCGGCGCTGGTGAAAACCCACCAGACCAGAGGCTCACAGGCCTCCTTTTTACAGCTACTTTGATGGCGCTGCAGATAAGCAGAGTGATAAACTTTGCTATAAACTTCTATTTATTCTCCTGAATGTCAGCTTTGACAGACCTTCTGTGCAATAAAACACATTTTTATTCCAGCAGATAAAATCCATAGGCCAACAGTCATCCTTCAATCATTCATCAGCTTTATTGCAATAATCACTTGATGTTCATGCAAAGTAATAGCAATGTGACAATTGGAAACAAATCCAGTCTTTGGAACGGATCTTTTAGGTGAACCATCAGAACGGATTCCCAGTTGTGAGACGTTCATTTAAGAAGCCGTTTTTTTGTTTTTAATGCACAAGCAAACTTAACCTTGGCAATTGTCCGCACTGCACATGTGTGCCACCCGACTGGCAACTGACTAGAAAATGACTCAAGAAAACGTAGCATGAGGATTAACTTAGGTAGGTGTATATATATATATATATATATATATATATACATATATATATATATATATAGTACAGGCCAAAAGTTTGGACACACCTTCTCATTCAATGTGTTGTGTTTATTGTCATGACTATTTACATTGTAGATTGTCACATCAAAACTATGAATGAACACATGTGGAGTTATGTACTTAACAAAAAAAGAACTGAAAACATGTTTTATATTCTAGTTTCTTCAAAATAGCCACCCTTTGCTCTGATTACTGCTTTGCACACTCTTGGCATTCTCTCCATGAGCTTCAAGAGGTAGTCACCTGAAAGGGTTTTCACTTCACAGGTGATGAGGTCAGATTTTTTTATATATATATATATATATATATATATATATATATATATATACACACACACACATATGTATATTTACCTATATATATATATATATATATATATACACATATATAATACATATATACACACACATATGTATATTTACCTCTATATATATATATACTGTGTGTATATATATATATATATATATATATATATATATATATATATATTTATAAAATGGATATATATATATATATATATATATATATATATATACACACATATGTATATTTACCTATATATATATATATATATACATATATAATACATATATACACATTTATACACACACATATGTATATTTACCTCTATATATATATATACTGTGTGTATATATATATATATATATATATATATATATATATATATATATATATATATATATATATATATATATATATATGTATGTGTGGGGAAAAAAAATCACAAGACTATTTCATCTCTACAGGCCTGTTTCATGAGGGGGGGTACCCTCAATCGTCAGGAGATTTTAATGGGAGCATTCGCATACCATGGTTTATATAGGGCACAGAGTGGGTGGGTACAGGCTGGTGTAGGGGCGTGGTGATTGGCTCATGTGTTACCTAGGAGGTGTTTCCGTCTATGGCGGCATGTTGTTACAATTTCGCTGCGCTTGTTGAGGGATGACAGGTCTGGACGGTAAATAATAAACAGTTTCTCTTTCAAGCATAGGTTGCATCTTTTATTACCACTATTGTAAGGTGTGCTGGATGCAAGAATTTGCCATGTTATTGAATATTCAACATTATTGTCTTTGAGGTCCCAAATGTGTTTGCTGAGTTCTGTGGTATTTCGCAGGTTTTTGTTCCTGAAAGAAGCCTTGTGATTGTTCCATCTGGTTTTGAATTCACCCTCGGTTAATCCTACATATGTGTCGGATGTGTTAATGTCCTTGCGTGTTACCTTAGATTGGTAGACAACTGATGTTTGTAAGCACCCCCCGTTGAGAGGGCAATCAGGTTTCTTTCGACAGTTACATGCTTTGTTGGTTTTGGAGTCGTTCTGACTGGGGGTCGACGGCTCATTTGCAATCAGATGAAATAGTCTTGTGATTTTTTTTCCCCACACATACATATATTGCGCTCTACTACGGTATCGAGCACTATTTTTTGGATAACCTTATTAAGACATATATATATATATATATATATATATATATATATATATATATATCCATTTTCTACCGCTTGTCCCTTTTGGGGTCGTGGGGGGTGCCGGAGCCTATCTCAGCTGCATTCGGGCGGAAGGCGGGGTAAACCATACATATAAACACATACATATGTGTGTATATATACAGCATATACACATACATACTGTACATATATAACATAGCTATATTATATATATATAATATACTATATATGTATATACACATACATACATACATATATGATACATATATACACACACATATGTATATTTATATATATATATATATATATATATATATATATATATATATATATATGCATTTATATATATATATACTGTATATAGTGTGTGGATGTGAGTGTGAATGTTGTCTGTCTATCTGTGTTGGCCCTGCGATGAGGTGGCGACTTGTCCAGGGTGTACCCCGCCTTCCGCCCGATTGTAGCTGAGATAGGCTCCAGCGCCCCCGCGACCCCAAAGGGAATAAGCGGTAGAAAATGGATGGATGGATGGATATATATATATATATATATATATATATATATATATATATATACACATGCATATAAAACCATTTTTTAATTAATATTATTTTTTAATTGTTTTTTTCTTTAGTTTACTTATTTGTATTTGTATTTACTTTTCCAGGTACTACCGGGTACTTTCTTAAGGGTAGTAGTTTAAGTGTAAACACACCAGGTATGGTAGTATAATTTTGTACTCATATTTTTATGAATACCCTCATTTCAGGGAGTAAATTTATTTAAACTTTGTATGTCCATTAATTAATCACATTTTTACTTACTATTTGTGTTTGTTTTTCTACAAACGTATATTGTTGTTTTAGGTGAGGGAAAATTCAAGCTAGTGACGTCACTGCCAAAGCATGGAAATAAGGCGGAGCCTTATGAAATGCGTACAACAAAAAGCAAAATTATAGCCATAATTTCAGAATAATTCCCACCAATAAATTAATATCTGTGTAAATCAAAATTTTCTGATCTACATCTTAATGTTTCTTAACCATAGGGCCAGGGCCAATGTCTCATTTTTCTGTAAGGTTCAAGAAGCTTATCAGGATTCTTCTTCCTTGTCATTTGTGAACACTTTTGAGTTTGAACAGTTTCTTAGGTCCACATACTAAATGTTTTAAGTGTTGTGCGTGCGTACAAATGTTTCAACTTGGATTTTGCCTCAGGTTATATTTCTCTTCTTTTGTTGACAATAATTGTGGTACATTCTTGTAGTTTGTGCATAGTTTGCTTCAGTTCCAGTATTTTGGATTCATTCAGTTCAGGCTGGAGGTGTTCTTGACCACATCCAACGTTATGTATTATTTTAAATCATCAGTTTTGGAACACAATTAATGAATGGAATGATTTCCTCCCACAACATATTTGGCTTTATTCATTATTGACGTGTTTCTTGCCACGTTATGTTGTACATTTTGTATATGAGAAATTCCACTTTATATTTTCGTCCACGTTAGAACCAAAAAAAGATGTATGTCTTGAGAGGATTTTGATGTCATGTTAGTTAGATATATCATCATTATATAATAAAAATATCTTCTTAGTCAATGAAAAAAATCATTAATTTTAGACATTCGATATTGTCATAATGTGGACTGTGAGGGTTTTGTTTTCCCGAGATGCAAGTAAAGTTGGACTGGACATGGCGTGAAGGTAGATACATATTTATTTTAACACTAACAAACTACAAAAAAAGGGAGCAAACAAAAGGCGCGCACAATGGCGGAGAACAAACTTGACTAATGAAACAAAAACTAGCACTTAGGCAGACTATGGGCAAGAAACAAAAACACTTACTGTGACATGAAACGATCAGCATGAACTATGGTAGCATGGGTACATGGGTAGCAGAAGTCCACAGTAGCAAGGGTAACAGAGTTAATGTCGCCAGGCTGACTTCCTGGCAACAATGGGCTTAAATAATACAGACATGATTGACAACAGGTGCGCGAATGCAAAACATGAAACAGGTGAAACTAATGGTTGCTATGGTGACAAAACAAACAAGGGTGCACAAAGAGTCCAAAAATCAAACCTGAACATAACCAAAATAAACATGATCACACAGACATGACAGATATTAATTCAAATTGTTTGTTTGTTTGCCATTTTCAATGTCTACTCCGTCTATTTGTGTTTGAATTTCCCTTCTACTGTTACCGAATAGCATTATTTTCCTTTTACTGAGATGCAAAAATAGTCGTTTTTTGTCAAAGCATCTTCTGTTATTTGTTGCTTCTGTGTGTTCTCTCCTGAACAGAAAGCAGTCGTGTCATCTGCAAACAATACCAACTTTAAGTCCTTTGTA
This sequence comes from Nerophis lumbriciformis, assembly GCF_033978685.3. NCBI lineage: Eukaryota > Metazoa > Chordata > Actinopteri > Syngnathiformes > Syngnathidae > Nerophis > Nerophis lumbriciformis. The sequence goes on from NC_084561.2 coordinate 2,018,492, forward strand.
AACGTAGTTTATATAGAAATTAAACCATTTTGGTGCCAGTATTGATCCCTGAAGTACGCCACAAGATCTATTCAGCTCCGTCGACGGGTGTTCGCCGAGCTCCACTTGTTGCTTCTGTTGGTTGAGTAGCTTCTTACCCAGTTCATGACCAACCCTCTGATGTCATGCCATTCTAATTGGTAATTAAGACATTATCATAAAATGTGTCAAAAGCTTTAGTTGGATACATTGCACGCTGCAGCTGCACAATGTTTACTATTTCTAGCCTTGGTAACCCCCCCTGTTTCACAATCATAATTCAATGTTAGCTCCGTGTCCGTATTGGTTGTCCACAAGCTTTTATTCATGAATTTGTCCAATCTTTTCATTTCAATGATTTTAGAGAATTGTGCAAGTAAGAAAACAGGTTCTTTAGTTTGTAAACTAGTCTCAGTCGTCTCCAGTCTTACAAATCAGTACAACTTTTGCCATTTTCATTTTGTTTGGATGTACATTAATGGTTCTGAGATCTCTTTAATAACCCTTGTTTTTTTTTCCATATCAATTCCGTTACGGTCACTTGAGGTCTTGGAGTCACATTTATTCACAATTCTGAATATTTCTTATTCTGTCACGACATGTAAGTTAAAAGTCAAGTTTATTTGCACATTTCATTCATCATTTATACCAGACCTGGGCAAATGAAGGCCCGGGGGCCGCATGCGGCCCGTTAAGCTTTTCAATCTGGCCCGCCGGACATTCCCAAATCATTTTTTTAGATGTTTAAGTCTATGTCTAAGTCTTCAACCATACAAAGTATTTCAATGGTTGGAATCTGCGCTTTTGCATGATATACTAGTTACTATGGCAATCTAATTAGTTATTATGGTCATCTAATTAGTTATTATGGTCATCTAATTAGTTACTATGGTCATCTAATTAGTCACTATGGTAATCTAATTAGTTACTATGGTCATCTAATTAGTTACTATGGTCATCTAATTAGTTACTATGGTCATAGTTACTAAGTCTTGAACTATACAAAGTATTTCAATGCTTGGAATCTGCGCTTTTGCATGATATATTAGTTACTATGGTCATCTAATTAGTTACTATGGTCATGTAATTAGTTACTATGGTCATGTAATTAGTTACTATGGTAATTTAAGTCACAGCAGCTCAGACGAGGTACCAAGCAGTGTGGGTGGGGAGTGTTTCCACAGAGTGTTTCCAGAGCCTGAAATGTGGGTGTCAGGGACAGATGTGGAAGGAGATTTTTACAACAATGTTCAAAATCTTAGTGATATATCACATATATCAGATTGTAGGTGTTTTGTTTTTTTACCCTTCGCGTTCATATTTCACTGTGTTTGTTGCATTTTTGCTGCGTTTTGCTTGGTTGTAAAATATGTGGATGGAGAAGGGGTGTGACGTTCATATGTTGTCAATATTCAGTGTTTTATCCTTCATAGTTAATATTGTAACATTCTTTATTTTCATGTACATTCTGGGTGTCTCATTCAGTAAAAA